>NC_135870.1:2652594-2667594 GCF_031162955.1 Sander vitreus | reverse complement strand
TAACGTTACCGCCATCAAACCACAATGATGTGCTGCGAATGAATGCTGCCAAATCTGTCGAGTCGTCTTGTAGTGGTGCGTCAAGTGCAACGTATATTCCCGTCCAATTAGATAGAATTCAGTATTGATGACGCGAAAAATAATAACGGTAACGCCACTGAAATTATTTGAAACTAAAGTAACGAGCCAATTTTGTAAAATGTAAGTAGCAGAAAGTACAGATATCCGTGTCAAAAATGTAAGGAGTAAAAGTAAAAATCGGCACAAATAGAAATAGTAAAGTAAAAATGTCTGAAAAATCTACTTGAGTACAGTAACGAAGTATTTGTACTTCGTTAGTTCCCATCTCTGGAGATATACTGGTCAAAATCAGAAGCCATGCCGTTATCGAAAATATGCCCCCCAGATATCAGAAAGATTGGGAAATTTAGATGGATGCCGGAAGGATTAACGTAATTTAACGCCAGGTCTGGAAAGAATAATGGAAGCTAACATATCTCCAGTCATTCAGAAATATATCATATGTTATATGAGTGTGATAAGACTGACGTGGAATGCAATAACTGTGTTCTTGAATAAGATGCTGGGCACACATTTGATCAAAAACCCCTCATTATGTCTTCTGGGATTACTACCAGATAACGTTCAAATGTCAAAACGCCGAAAATCATGGTGTCGTTTAGCTATGATAATGGGGTGCAGGATAACCTCGCGCCACTGGAAATCTCCCACCCTGTCCACTTTTAAGGAATGGATAGAAGTACTAAACTCAATGGCAAGCTGTGAGCGGGTCACCTATAGAGTAGCTGGGAGGGAAGATTATTTAATGAAGTTTGGGGACCATTTCTAGCTCAGTTGCTTGATATGAAAGGATGACGTTACCTACCTCTGCATCATCTTTTATTTGGTTCAGGTACAGGATGTGTATACTATGTAGACTTCCTAGGGTGTTGTGTTTTCGCTTTGCTTTTTGTTTTGTGGATCTATGTTTTTGTTGGAGGTCTGGCTTGAGTTGTACGTTGTTGCTGGACGGCAAACTCCTTTTTATTTTATTTTGTATTTTGTTGAAGAAAAAATGTAATAAGACTGGGCAAATACTGAAAAAAGACACAACGTAACTCCTATTCATGTAACTGTAATAATGTAACAGTTATGGTTTTGTATTTGTCTGACCAAAATATCAATATATATATATATATATATATATATATATATATATATATATATATATATATATATATATATGTGTTCTTTTTGCTAACGTTAGATAATTATACAGCTGAAAGACATATTTAGCATCACAGAGATTAGTTTTGTTAGGGCGTTCATGAACGTTAGCTGACGTTAGCTTCTCTGTGTTGCCAGATCTCGCGAGAGTTCGGTCCTGAGACAGAAACACGTCTCAAACAAAGTACATTTTCTCCTGATGTGTCCGTCTGAAAAATGCCATTTTCGTGTCAGAATGTCCTGGAGATATGTGGCTTGTTGTGAGGAATCTCCAATATCTACTTTGGTGACTACGGGGCGAAAGGATCGCTCATAATCGGTGTCCATGTTCACTTCTCCCCGTGGAATCAACACACTCAGGACCTGCCGCTAGTCTCCTAACGTGGCGTGGCCAACGTGACACAGAGACAGGAAACTACTCTTGAGTTGGGACGTCTCGGTTCTTAAACCGTCTTTGCCTATGCTAATGAAACCAACCGTAGAGCAATCAGAGCCTGGCGAGGTCCGCCAGAGCCAGACGGATGTATTTATAGTCTCATAAGTCTCATCAACACATATGATTACGAGCACGCACACACACACACACACACACACACACACACACACACACACACACACACACACACAGAGTGGTAGGGTGGAAACCACAGGCGGGGGACACTGCGAGGTTGTAACTGGGGAGGAACTGGGTTGGGTTATTTCTGGAGCATGTGTTGCTCTGGACCAACAGCTGAGCATGTGTTAGTGCAAGGGCAAGGCGTGATGTCTGTCCCTGATCTCAGACCAGATGCAGCTTCTGATCATCAGCCTTCAGCCTGACAACACACCGGTGTTTTCACTCGGGTTTAAGAAAGACTTAGGTGCACGTATTTGGCGGCGAGTTTAGGCGTCCTTCCTCAATACATGTAGCGTCTCTTTGAGGGATTCTGCTTCTCTTTGTAGTCGTTTTGGGTCTCTTTTTGGTCATTTGTGTTTTCTTTGGGGTTGTTTTGGGTCTCTTTTTCACATCATTTAGGACCGTTGTTATCACCATATCTGTGTCTAAAATGTTAGAAAAGCAAGAGCAGATCATAAATTAATAACACTGTGTGTGTGTGTGTGTGTGTTTGTGTGTGTGCGTGTGTGTGTGTATATGTGTGTGTGTGTGTGTTTCCCAGCCTCTTATTACGGCATCACTTTCATTCATCCCCCGTCAGAAACGTCAAACCTCTTATTACACGGGAGAGAAACCACTGAGTCCTCTGCTCTGTCATTGTGTGATTGGCTCAGGTTATCACCAAAGCAAATTGGGTTAGCTAACCGCCCTCCTCTTCATCATGCGCGCAGCAGCAGATGAGGGCGGGGAGGGGGGGGCTGAGACAGATGTTTTCATCTAACAAACCTTCGTCTTAATCAATACATAAAAGGTCTGTGGGGAGACAAATAACAGGGAGCTCCGGAGGATCCGCCTAAAGGGTTTTCGTGGTCGGTATTCTGAGTCTCTGTCGGGAGCACAGAGTGTGACAGTCGCTTTATTATTTCAACACATACATCCTCATCATCATATAGCTTTTCTCTGCGTTCTCCTGATGTATACTGTTAGGATTGTGGTTTTAAACATCAGCTATTCAAGTGAAAAGTATCCCTTTTTCTTTTAATCTTCTGACGCAGTTACATCATTTGTTGACGTTAATGTGTGACCACTTCTTAGTTAGACCAGTGGTTCTCGTTCTTGTTCTTGTTTCAATAATGTTCCCCTTTGTGGCCGGGTTGGCTCAGTGGGTGGAGCAGGCGCACATGTACTGGGAGGTTTGTGCCTCGACGCAGAGGGCCAGTGTTCGAGTCCGACTTGTGATGATTTCCTGCATGTCTTCCCCCCCCCCACCCCTCTCTCACCCAGATGTCCTATCAAATAAAGGTGGAAAAGCCCAAAAAATAATCTTTGAAATAATAATGTTCCCCCTTTGAATTGTGTTTTTAAGCCAAGTATCCCCTGACCAGCGTGACTCATTTACGGTAAAAAATAAAGTTTATATAAAGGGCAACAACACAGCGATGACGGCAATAGGCACAACTGCGGTTGTGGCTCAGTGGAAGAGCGGCCGCCTGCCAATCGGTAGGTTGGTGGTTCGATCCCTGGCCCTGCCATGTCGAAGTGTCCTTGGGCAAGACACTGAACCCCAAGTTTCCCCCGATGCTGCGCCATCGGAGTGTAAATGTGTGTGTGAATGGTTCCTGTACTATGTTACAGCACTTTGAGTAGTTAAGACTAGAAAAGCCCTATATAACAACAGTCCATTGACATTTAACGACAAAAACAGCGACAAAAAGTTAAAAAAAGCGAGAAACTTGGAAAAAAAAACGGCAGGAGGAAGGAAGGCAAGAATAGGTCGATAATAGTGACTTTTCTTTTTTAAAACTACTTTGAAACGTCGAAAAAAGTGAAAGAAAATACTTTGAAAAAGGCGACAAAAACTTGGAAAAAAGAGACGGCAGAAAGAAGGGACGAAGGAAGGCAAGAAAAGGTCCAAAAGCGACAAAAACGTCACATTTTCTCTATAAAGAGGAACAATACAGCGATGTCAGAGATAGATTTACTGAACAACAGCCTTGGACCTGGAAAACATTTAGATGCTGATGGAAAAAGGCGACAAAACCTTTGAAACAAACGCGGAAAAAGCTACAAAAACTTGGAAAAAGACGGCAGAAAGGAAGGAAGGAAGGAAGGAAGGCAACAATAGGTCGACCAACATGACTCTCTTTTTCCAAACGACTTTGAAACGTTAAAAAAAGCGAAAGAAAATACGGTAATACTTTACTTGAAGGTATCTACATAAGCGTGACATGACACAGTCATGAACACATGAACCCTAACTCTAACCAATCTGTACCGTGAGTTTTAAGCTCCATTGCACTCCTTCTTTAGCCTGACAAGCCAGACCCACATCCAGGTGTTGGGTCTGGGAACTCCCCATTGGCTGGGCTCAATCTAAGGGGCGGGATCAACGGTTGTCTTTCAAATTCCCTCTGCACGCAATAGGACAGCGCTCCAACCAATCAGAGCAACGCTAGCTGATAGATTACACTTTAAACTGCGAACACATCTTCCTTTTTTAAGAATGACTTCAGTGCCGTTCTTTGTTCTTTTCTCAAAGAAAAGCTGAACTCCAAGTCTTCCAAAGACCGCTGTTCCCAGCAGCAGCAGCAGCCATAAGCCCCGCCCACCGACTCTATACACGATGTGATTGGCCTGACTAGAGTTTGGTTTTTCCAGCTCGCAAGCCAACGGAGAGTTGCTAGACGACCCTGGCTGCAAATGACATTTGCTGCTGCTAGGGTGGTCTAGATTTCGAGGCTATCATGACACATGAACCCTAACAAAAAACCAAATGACGGAGGGAGGGAGGGAGGGAGGAAGGAAGGAAAGAAGGAAAGAAGGAAGGAGGGAAGGAAGAAAGGAAGGAAGGAAGGGAGGGGAGGGAGGAAGGAAGGAAGGAAGTTAGGAAGGAAGGAAGGAAGTTAGGGAGGAAGGAAGGAAGGAAAGAAGGAAGGAAGTTAGGGAGGAAGGAAGGGAGGGAGGGAGGGAGGGAGGGAGGGAGGAAGGAAGGAAGTTAAGAAGGAAAGAAGGAAGGAAGGAAGGAAGGAAGGAAGGAAAGAAGGAAGGAGTGAAGGAAGAAAGGAAGGAAGGAAGGGAGGAAGGGGAGGGAGGAAGGAAGGAAGTTAAGAAGGAAAGAAGGAAGGAAGGAAGGAAGGAAGGAAGGAAGGAAAGAAGGAAGGAGTGAAGGAAGAAAGGAAGGAGGGAAGGAAGGAAGGAAGGAGGGAAGGAAGGAAGGAAAGAAGGAAGGAAGTTAGGAAAGAAAGAAGGAAGAAAGGAAGGAGGGAAGGAAGGAAGGAAAGAAGGAAGGAAGTTAGGAAAGAAAGAAGGCATGAAGGAAGGAACATCTAATGATTGTATTTGGACTTCTTTAGGTTTTTTTCTATCTGCTCTAGCTTTTTCAACGTTTTAGACACAGATACGGTCATAATAATGGTTCAAAATGATGTCAAAAGCCATCTGTGCTTTGTTGGTTATTTTTTTGGATCGGTGCCGTGTCTTGTTTTGTTCTGCTCTGCTTGTGTTCTCGTGTTTCGTGATTCTTGTGTCATTCGAGGCCAGGGGACTACAGATGAAAAACAACCTGTTTTGGCTCAATCTGGCACCTTTAACTCGTGTATAATCATGAGTTCTATTCATTTCCCTTCTTAAATAAACTCAATAAAATAAAAAAAAATGAATTGAAAAATGCCCCATTTTCTTAAGGGAGGACCCATAAACCCCCCAACCAAATATGTGCACCTAAGTCTCCCACAAACCGAGGGGAAACACTGGTAGTGAGACAGACTTTCTGATCAGCTGTTCGGTGACATCATACCTTACGTTTAGGCTTTGAGAAGAGTCATGATTGAGTGCCTCCCTCTGGTGGACGGCTGAAGTATAGCAGGAAGGATGTTGGGCTAACATGCAGACTGTGGATGGATATATGAAGGACACATGGAGACTTAAGTCTGATTTATGGTTCTGTGGAGGCTCCACGCAGAGCTTTCACCATAGTCTACGTAAGTGGCCTGAAGTTTATACTACTACTACTACTACTTTATACTGGTGTGTGCGTCGATCTCTTTAGGAGAATAGCAGGACCGGCATGTGTGCATGTGTGTGTGTCTGTGCATGTGTGTATCTGTGCATGTGTTTATCTGTGCGTGTCTGTGTGTGTGTGCGTGCGTGCGTCTGTGCACGCGTGTGTGTGGTAGAGTGAGTGAGAGAGTGACTGTGATTATCTTCGGAGCGAGTAGTGACTCTAGAGTCATAGTGAGAGGGACAAAGTGTCTCCCCTGTTCTTTCTGACCACGGTGAGACATCTGGAGCAGGAGAAGTTAACCCTCTCCTTAATTTCATGTTGTTTATGGAGAAGGAGGAGAAGGAGAACCAGGACATGCAACGCTACAACACTTCTACCTGATACTTTGGATGTAACTGTAAGGAAAAAACGCCAAAAGTGTAAGATGTTCTCCCGTAAATCTTGCTTCTTTGTTATCCATCTCTTTTTCAAATTTTATTTTACACACACACACACACACACACACACATATATATATATTCTAAGTGTCTGACAACATTATGGAAAGGATCCCTACAGAGATAGACCTTTAAAACCTCTTTAAGACCTTTCTGTTTAACCAGAAACAGTTCTGAAGTCGCTAGCGCTAAACCCACCAGACTCCATTTAAAAAAGCAGCACTTTTAGCGTGTATAGAGCCAACGTCTTTTCACATGTAAATCAGTAAACTATGTGTTTATTTCAACCAAAACTAAGGTTGTGATGGTTGGAAAAGTGGAAAGACGACCCAAAACATCTTTTCATAGTTTTATTTTGTTTCCGTCGACTTTGAATGAAGTGTATTTTACGATGCTAAAACTACTGATTATTTACATGGAGTCTGGTGGGTTAAGCGAACACAATTTCGCAGATGTTTTTAGGTTTTAAAAAAAGGATCTTACTCTTTAACAGAAAGGTCGACCTCCTTAGAAATCCTTTCATAATGTTGTCAGACACTTAGAATATTAATCTGAGTCTGTCAGCAGCTAAACAAGCACTTTTGTGAAGGTAAATACAAGATGGACAATTGCCCTATTAACTTACATTATAGCTTGTTTCCCATCAGTCACTTAGACACATAAACATAGGAAAATAGGGTCCAGATTGAAAAAAACGGTAGTTACCCTTTAAGTCCGTATAGCAGCCCCTCACTGGCTTAAAAGCTTTAGGCTTAGCCAGCATAGACGTAAACTAAAACTCATAAATACAGGGTTAAAAAAAAGATCTGCTGGCAAACCGATTTATTTCATACAAAATGAATAGCACATTTAAACATAAAAGCAAAAACATCTGTAAACTGCAAGTACGAGCAGTCAAAAATGCTCTTCTACAGCAGTGGTTCTCAAACTTGTTTCCAATGTTGTTCCCTTTTTTTGAAGCCAAGTATCCCCTGACCAGCGCAAAAAGAAAGAGTCTATAATACAGCGCTGGCAGCGGCATATTTACTAAACAACCTTGTAACAGAAAAACATGTAAATGCTACATTTCACATGTTTAGAATCCATCACTTAATTCATTCAGCATTATATTATTAAAGGTGCCCCCCTTTCCGCTAAAGCCCAAAACAGTCTCCTAAGCCCCTCCCCCCACAAGGGAGAATGAACGCGTGTGCATGAGCAGTGATTGACACGCAGTTAGACACCGCCCCCTGGCCCTGATTGGTGCATCTCAACAGTTAGACACCCCCCCCCTGGCCCTGATTGGTGCATCTCAACAGTTAGACACCCCCCCCCTGGCCCTGATTGGTGCATCTCAACAGTTAGACACCCCCCTGGCCCTGATTGGTGCATCTGAACAGTTAGACATCTGGCCCTGATTGGTGCATCTCAACAGTTAGACACCCCTCCTGGCCCTGATTGGTGCATCTGAACAGTTAGACATCCCCCCCCTGCCCTGATTGGTGCATCTGAACAGTTAGACACCCCCCACTGGCCCTGATTGGTGCATCTGAACAGTTAGACATCCCCCCGGCCCTGATTGGTGCATCTGAACAGTTAGACACCCCCCGGCCCTGATTGGTGCATCTGAACAGGGAGCTGTGGATTTTTAAAAAATCCCACTACAGGCTGTAGGTGGAGCCAGAGGAGCAGGTAGTTTTATAAGTCTTACCTTATTGCACCTTTAAGTAATAATTTTAGGAATTATGCATGACATCTCATGACCCCCTGCAGTACTACAAAGTACCCCTAGGGGTCCGCGTACCCCCATTTGAGAAACACTGCTCTACAGTATAAAACGACTCACTTATACATTTTACTATTATAAGGCGCTTTTCCATTACGTGGTACCTGCTCGACTCGCCTCGACTCTTCTCGTCTTTTTTAGTTTTCCATTACGAAAAAAAGTCCCTGGTACCTGCTAACAGGTACTTTATTTAGTACCACCTCAGTCGAGGTTCCTAAGCGAGCTGAGGCGGTACCAGAAGGTGGGGGGGGGGGGTTGTCCTGAACAAACCGGCCATTTGTAAATAGTTCAGCCAGCTGTGTTTATTTGCTGCCTCCAGCTTCATTAGAAACTAAATGTGTCTTCTGGCAACAACACACCTTCCACGTTCTGTGTGTCGCGTTAGGTCACGGCAGCTTACTGCGCCGCCATGACCAGCCACGCTGAGGCGGTACTACAATCTGCAAAGGAAAACGGACGCACAGTGAGGCCAGTAGAGTCGAGCAGGTACCATGTAATGGGAAAACGCCATTATATATATCAAGCGAAAACCAATGCGATGAGATCTTGAATATAAATCAACATCCAGGTCTTCTGATTTTCTCCACGTTTTTTTTGTTTTTTATTAAGACAGAAGCATCTAAAACGTCACAACACTTGGGAGTAAATCTGAATTAAAGAGCGGCATTATTTCAACAGCTTTTGACAACAAGTTACATCTTGAGGACGGACTGACTCGAGCAGAGTTGAGCGGCAGAAAGTCTGATCCGTTTGTGTGTGCCGAGTATAAACCGAAAGGCCAACGAGTAATTCCAGTCCGACGCCAGACCCTCGAGAGGAAGCCGCCAACGTGTGTTTACCTTCATGGACACACCTGCATGACAGATGTTCAGTCACTCAGCTTCTCACGATACGGACGACCCACAAGACCTCAGCGTTCGATACAACTCCTCATCAACATTCTCCGGTCATGATGGAGAGGAAGTCCTCCTGATTTACTGGAGAAGGAGAACAAACAGTCCAGTCAGAAAAGTAAGTACACACATTAATGCTTTTTCCAACCGGTCGCGTCAGACGGCCGTCCAATTAGAGTCAGGTTCTGTCCGATGTCTCTGCCTGTTAGACGTAGCGCTGGGTATAGTTTTATTTCGATACTGGTGCTAAAGAGATACTTTTAATACGGTGCCGGTGCCTGAAACGATACTTTAAAGAAGTATTAAAACAAGAAGAGGACAAACAAACGACAGGCGTCGACATTACAGTGCTCACGTTATGCTTTTTCCCTTTCCTTTATTGTGTTATATAAAAGTACAAGTTTTCACATTGCGACAATTATTAATGTTTCAGCTCCTACCATGTGAGCCGCTTCTCTGTGTAACGTACAGTTTTTCTTGCGTGTAGCTTGATTTATATATTATTATATATAGTTCTGAGGAGGCTCCACGCAGAGCTTTCACCGTAGCCAACGTAAGTGGCCTGAAGTTTATACTTGGTGCGTTGGTGTGTGTGTGTGTCGATCTTACAGCAGGGCTGGCATATGTGTGTGTGTGTGTGTGTGTGTGTGTGTGTGTGTGTGTGTGTGTGTGTGTGTGTGTGTGTGTGTGTGTGTGTGTGTGCGTGCATGCATGTATTGATCTTACAGCAGGGCTGGCATGTAGTGTGTGTGTGTGTGTGTGTGTGTGTGTGTGTGTGTGTGTGTGTGTGTGTGTGTGTGTGTGTGTGCGTGTGTGTCGATCTTACAGCAGGGCTGGCATGTGTGTGTGTGTGTGTGTGTGTGTGTGTGTGTGTGTGTGTGTGTGTGCGTGTGTGTCGATCTTACAGCAGGGCTGGCGTGTGTGTGTGTGTGTGTGTGTGTGTGTGTGTGTGTGTGTGTGTGTGTGTGTGTGTGTGTGTGTGTGTGTGTGTGTGTGTGTGTGTGTGTGTGTGTGTGTGCGTGGTAGAGTGAGTGAGAGAGACGGTTTCGGAGCGAGTAGTGACTCTAGAGTCATAGTGAGAGGAACAAAGTGTCTCCCCTGTTCTTTCTGACCACGGTGAGACATCTGGAGCAGGAGAATGTAATATTTGGGTTATTTGTCGGGGGATTCAAAAAGGTCAGAAAAAGTATTGTGTAATAACAACTCAACAAAAACATTGTACACTTTCAGAAATATGTATTCACAATGTATTCAACAATAACACCAGTACACAACATGTACATATGATGATGAGCACAAATATGTAAACAGTCTACACAAGACGCAGCAGGAAGTGCAAAATGTGTAAGTGACGTGTTCCAGGAAACAAACCAAATAGCCAACAGACTAAAGAAGACATCAACAGGTGTTTTCAACTTTGGTTCGAGTAAAGTGGCAAACTTTTTGAAGTCAATCGACTCACACAGTTGTGTAGACATCCCATAATAATCCACATATTAACCCACGCTTCCTCCCGCTTTTGGTGTTCCTGCGTATTTACTAACCAGCAGCTATCGGGTCGCCGGTGAAAGCCCTCCTGTAGTGTTCTCTGTCCTGCAGTTGTCTCCGTCATGCTGCCTGGCCCTGTACCACCCGTACATCCACGCCCTGTACCCATACATCCACGCACTGTACACATACATCCACGCCCTGTACCCATACATCCACGCCCTGTACCCATACATCCACGCCCTGTACCCATACATCCACGCCCTGTATCCATACATCCATGCCCTGTACCCATACATCCACGCTCAGTACACATACATCCACGCCCTGTACCCATACATCCACGCCCTGTACCCATACATCCACGCCCTCCCCGCCCTGTACCCATACATCCACGCCCTCCATGCCCTGTACCCATACATCCACGCCCTGTACACATACATCCACGCACTGTACCACCCATACATCCACGCACTGTACACATACATCCACGCCCTGTACACAAACATCCACGCCCTGTACACATACATCCACACCCTGTACCCATACATCTACGCCCTGTACCACCCATACATCCACGCCCTGTACACATACATCCATGCCCTGTACACATACATCCATGCCCTGTACACATACATCCACGCCCTCCATGCCCTGTACCCATACATCCACACCCTTCATGCCCTGTACCCATACATCCACGCCCTGTACCCATACATCCACGCCCTCCATGCCCCTGTACCCATACATCCACGCCCTGTACCCATACATCCATGCCCTCCATGCCCTGTACCCATACATCCACGCCCTGTACCCATACATCCACGCCCTCCATGCCCTGTACCCATACATCCACGCCCTGTACCCATACATCCACGCCCTCCATGCCCTGTACCCATACATCCACGCCCTGTACCCATACATCCACGCCCTGTATCCATACATCCACGCCCTGTACCCATACATCCACGCCCTGTACCCATACATCCACGCCCTCCATGCCCTGTACCCATACATCCACGCCCTGTACCCATACATCCATGCCCTCCATGCCCTGTACCCATACATCCACGCCCTGTACCCATACATCCACGCCCTGTACCACCCATACATCCACGCCCTGTATCCATACATCCACGCCCTGTACCCATACATCCACGCCCTGTACCCATACATACACCCAGTCGGAAACTTCATGTCTACGGGAAATGTCATGGTCGGAGCAATATAACGTTATTTGCTCTATGAAAGACATCGACAAAGACGAAAACTAAGGACATTTACTCGACCATTTTATTTCATTTTAGTTACTTTTGCAAACATACATTACAGTTTTTGTTTTTTCCCACCTAGTTTTCGTTATTTCGTTCGTTTTCGTTAACGATTATAACCTTGGTAGGAACACGGTATTGATTGACTTACTTTCACCGTCTCCGTCTGTGTCGAACTCGTCGATCATGCTGCGCAGCTCCTCGTCGCTGACGTTCTCCCCGAGTTCGCGGGCGACTCGTCTCAGGTTCCTCAGACTGATCTTTCCCGACTCGTCGTCGTCAAACAGCTTGAAGGCCTTCATGATCTCCTCCTTTGGGTCTCGCTCCAGGATGCGATCAGTCACTGCGGAAAGCGGAAAACATATTAAGGATTTACTAAATACGGGGTTTCTGCAGGTTTCAACAAGACCTTTCTTAAGACCTTTGCAAAGTAAATAAATGTATTCAAATTGTACATATACAGTGATTATATTTGGACTATCGAAAGAAAGAAAGAACTACAACACCACGGAATTAAAAAAAAGGTATTTCAACGAGCATTAGAAGTAGCGCTGCATGGACGTAGGACAATGAAGACCGGTTTAAAATGAGACCTAGAACACAATACTATTTTTAAGACGTTTTAAAGCTGTAGTGCGTACCTTTTTGATATTAATGAACGTCCGTTACATTCAAGCCGTCGCCAAATGAGTTGCTACAAAGCTAATTAAGACTATCGGCTCCACACAGCTCCCTCTGGATCTCTCAGTGTGACTATGTTCAGAAGATTGTGGCGTCCGGCGACCTTCCCGCGCAGAAACTGGAGTGAAGATAATGACCTCTTCTGAAGAGTCCATCACGTTGTTTTAATCCTCCGTGTCCTCCTTGGCTACTAGCAACTGTGTGGGGGGGGGGGGGGGGGATGGTGTGCGATCACGGAAGACTTGTATCATGTGGACGCGCTGACAGTGTTGTTTTCACTACTTAGAATTCCTCATGGGGGGTGACAGAAACTACGGACTATAGCTTTAAAGAGCCCATATTCTGCTCATTTTCAGGTTCATAATTGTATTTTAAGGTTGTACCAGAATAGGTTGACATGGTTTAATTATCAAAAAAAACACCATATTGTTGTTGTACTGCACCGCTCTCTCTCACTGCTGCAGATCCTCTTTTCAGCTGGTCTCTGTTTTAGCTACAGAGTGAGACCTCTGAGCTCAGATGTAGCTCATGTCAGCTAGCTAGCTCCATAGACAGTAAAAGAAAGGCTGTTTCTCCAACTTCGGTCAGTTACAAGGCAGGATTAGCTGGGAGACTTCTTCTAAATGAGGGCGCACATGGAAGTAGTTGTTTTGTAGATTATGGTGAACTTGTGTGTGTTGTAGCAGTGCTTTGCTATTGAGAACGAGGTAGCATGCTAACGCTAACGCTACGAGCTAACGGTTGCGGTTAGCCAGCTCGTTTCGGCTTGTGACGTCACAAGCCGTGCTCACCCGGAGACTGAAGGCAGGACACTTTCAGAAACCGTATCTCACTCAGAACAGCATGGACGGTTGTTTTTCCATCATTTCGATGGAAAAAAAACACTAGTATTGACATTAATTCATCAACTAACTCGTCACGGAGACTCACGATAAAACGGCGTCTTTTCAGTTTCGAGTCAACTGGCAGTTGTATCATTTCTTCCGATACTGCCCTCTGTAACCGGTAGGCGTGGCTTGGGAGTGGCCTCGTAGCGCAGCGAAGCAAGTGCATTCTGGGAGTTGCTGTCTTTCATCCACATGAGCCAAAAATACATTTTCTGGCACCAACTTCTAAAATAACTTCACATTTCTACTACATAAATGAACCAATGTAACTACACATCCTCTTCCCAGCGGTGAAATATCCCTTTCAGTTGCTCACAGTCAAATTCAAGGTACAAATAAGAGTAATAAAAAAAGCTAGTCAACAAGTGTATAAAGTAACACAGCTACGGTGCAAGAAATAAAAAAGTAGAAGTAAAGTAATCCATCCATCCATCCATCCATCCATCTTCGTCCGCTTATCCGGGGTCGGGTCGCGGGGGTAGCAGCTCCAGCAGGGGACCCCAAACTTCCCTTTCCCGGGCCACATTAACCAGCTCCGACTGGGGGATCCCGAGGCGTTCCCAGGCCAGGTTGGAGATATAATCCCTCCACCTAGTCCTGGGTCTTCCCCGAGGCCTCCTCCCAGCTGGACGTCCCTCCACCTAGTCCTGGGCCTCCCCCGAGGCCTCCTCCCAGCTGGACGTGCCTGGAACACCTCCCTAGGGAGGCGCCCAGGGGGCATCCTTACCAGATGCCCGAACCACCTCAACTGGCTCCTTTCGACGCGAAGTAAAGTATTAGGTTAACAACATTAGATTAAGAATTGTACTTGTATCTCTCTCTGCACAGAACCTTACGTTGAAGGCAAACTTACCAACTTCATTGAAATCATCAAATGTTATTTTTCCGTTTCCCTCTCTATCGTAGTCTTTAAGAATCTTCAAAACGTCCACTTTCTTCACTTCAAATCCAAGTGCACGCATCGCCACCTGTTGGGAGTTTTTGATTGGGATGCACGGGTATATTAGTTTAGTTTATTACTGACACATGTACAAATACTACAGATGCATACAGTATGCACATAATCAGTAAAAGATGTGATGGAGAGATGCAAAAAAATAAACTCAGAGGGGCTTAATCAGGGCACTCTCAATGCATAATCCATTTAACATAGAAAGAAACTAAAATAATTAAAAGAAAAGGAATAAAGAAATACTAGGAGTTACTTGGTGGCGAGTGGTTTACAAAGACATCCCATAGACATAACACTGCACGGACAAAAGGGCTGCACGCTATGAGGAAAATATGTAATTGCGATTACTTTGACTGATATTGCGATATGATTCACGATATTGGAGGGAATGAAAAATATTTAAATAAAATAAAAATGTAAATGATTATAGTGTGGTTTTAGCGAGGATCTATACAAAACAAAGACATTTTCTTTAGTCTGTACGATACAATTTGTAGTTTGACACATATATTGCCTTTAACAAATACTGCGCCCCCCTGAAATTTGGATATTGCACTAGTCCATACTGTGATTTCGATAAAACTGCAATTAATTGTGCAGCCCTACTGGATAAAAAGGAAGACTTGTATCATGGGGGTCAGCCCTAAATTAGGCCCTATGTTCCCACATTTCTAGGACATTTTCAAGATTAGGTTATTGTGTCTTGTGTACATTTCCCTTCAATGTAATCCCTATCCTCCCACATGTTTTAGGGTTAGGGGGATAACATCTGATACAGATTTATGAAAAAGGAAATGTGGG
>NC_135870.1:2635094-2650094 GCF_031162955.1 Sander vitreus | reverse complement strand
GTAGTAGTAGTAGTAGTAGTACTAGTAGTACTAGTAGTAGCTAGTAGTAGTAGTAGTCTGCCTGTACATAGTACTAATACTTTACCCGTCAGTATTTGGTCTTACTTTAACTGTAACAGTTGGCGTTAAATTAACTTTCAACAAAACAATAAGCAGGATATGTAAGGACGCTAGCGTCACATAAGCAGCTAGCTAGCAGGTAACATAACTGTCAACATGCGTAAACGATCAACTGTAAACTAGCTCGTTATTTCGGTTCAATCAAACACTGTTAGCACGGATGCTAAAAGCCAAACATGCTAACGTCAACGAACTAACGTTGGATTTGCTGCATTAAAATGAACTGTGCAGAATAAATTAAAAGTGTAAGCTGAGACGAGTTGTTTTACCTTAGAGACAGACTCATTTTGGGTGGATTTTGAAATGTTTAAACGCTAAAACAAAACGTTTAATGGTCGCTAAACCCAGATATCACAGCAACACAACAACAACAAATCTATCCGCGCTCGCCTCACATCGAAACATCCTATTGGTCGCTGGTCACCAGGCAGCGGTATAGTGCTCTCTGATTGGTTCACGTCAGAGCCTTCTAATCTTTCTTCTCCTTCTTCCTTTTAATGGTGAATTGCAACCGAGCGGAGCGTTATCGCCCCCTGGTGTGCTACAGAGACATTACGTCCATGTAATAAAATAAAATAAAATAAAATAAAATAAAATAAAATAAAATAAAATAAAATAAAATAAAATAAAATAAAATAAAATAAAATAAAATTAAATTAAATTAAATTAAATAAAAATATTATTGTTATAAAATAAAACATTATTTTTAACACATTTCCAATTGTTATGCAACAATTTATGGTGCAAGTGTCTTTATTTAATGATGCATTCCAGACACAATTTTTTAGCCCGTAAGTTACGACTTCAAGTCACGACTTGGTAGGGTTCCAGGCAAAGTCACGACAAACCCTTCTAGCTAGCGTTAGCGTTAGCCAGCGGCTACCTACCGTTGACATTAGCTCGCACTAGCTGATACTAGCGATTTCTAGTCAGCAACATATTTTGGGCTTAATTTAATAAACATAACCTGCAGTAGTACACAATCGTATGTGTATTGTTTGGATTACAATGTGTGGAATTACTTTACGTTGCCTATTTATGTCTATTTCTCACAGTTACTAATCAGTTACAGTTATCACCGGCGTCTGTACAGCATCAACAGGGGTCGCCATTGTTGTTTATGTGTGTGTGATGTCAAAAACTGTAACTGGGAGTACAGCGATCTGGTACCAGTTCACGGGGAGTAAGTTACGGGTTTGACTGCCGTTCCAGGGCACTTTCACGGGAAGAAGGTCGTGAAAACACGAGTTACGGGCTGCCTGGAACGCAGCATTTGTTCAAAACATCACCACGTGTTTGGGATGTGTTTTCTTTTTAGGAATCGTGTCTCATCTCAACAGCAAATCTGTTAGAGAATGAGACATTGTTAAAGCCATTAGCTCCAAAGTTTAAATCAACATGAAAGCCAGGAAATCACATCTTTATCTTTTAACGCTGCTGTTGTGGTTTTTTTAACCCCCCGGTGTAACAAAGTAGACACAGGTCCTGTTTTCCGTACATGTTTTCAGCCCCCTGAACAGTTATTTTTTACCTCTTTTGGGGAGTGGGTTGTCATATTTTTTTTTCTTTTTTGAAATATTATTTTTTTGGGCATTTTTAGGCATTTATTTGTATAGGAGAGATGAAGACATGAAAGGGGGGAGAGGGTAGAATGACATGCAGCAAAGGGCCGCAGGTCATAGTCGAACCTGCGGCTGCTGCGTCGAGGAATAAACCTCTATATATGAGCGCGTGCTCTACCAGGTGAGCTACCCAGGCATCCTCTTTCAGATTTTTAGGAGGACAAATCTACATCTTCTAAATATTGCAGGGGGGGACATATCCCCTTGCATCTCCCCCGATATCTACGCCTATCCCCTTGCACCTCCCCCGATATCTACGCTATCCCCTTGCACCTCCCCCGATATCCCCTTGCATCTCCCCCGATATCTACGCCTATGGTTGCAACTAATATTAGATTATTAATCGGTGCTCCTTAATTCATTTCCTTGCATCTACAATATCCCATTTATAACCAACAGTATTGGAGTCACAGACTGTAGAGTCACTGACATCTGCTGGCTAATGTTTAGTACTGCCGTTACTGTGATTCAACTCAACAACCGGGGAAAGATTGTGTGATTTCAGCCCGTTGTGTTCCTCTCGTCTGGGGTCTCCAGTCTTTGGTTCGCCTGCTGGTCTCCTTGTGTAATCATGTTGTATAAACGCGACCCTGTGACGCACAATCATGTTCTAGACATCATTGTTTTCAGGAAAACCTGGGCTATCAGCACGTATGTTTTGCAGGGATGTCATATTAATGTATATATTGTTATATGACAAAAAAAATAAAAAACTAAACGGAAATTGAATCTCACGGAAATGTATTGAAATCACACAGAGAACAATAATGAACAAGACTTTTGGCTTTTGAAAATTGTTCTCCCAAGTCTTGGCAATCAGGGGAAACACTGGCAATCATCATACAAACAATCATACATGAACACTGTAACTAACACAAATATAAAGCTGTTTGGATTCCCCCCCAAAAGTAAACACGTTGTTGCTGGATGTTTTTCCTTGTCCAGTTATTGGCTTGTTCGCTGTGAGTCTACTGACTCTTTTCAAGGCTGCCAAATAGTGAGCTGGTTCATGATGTAAACAGAGAATTCAGAACATAGATCATGAACACATTTGTGGCATAAAATAGCTACAATCATAGGGGAGCTAAACACACACACACACACACACACACACACACACACACACACACACACACACACACACACACACACACACACACACACACACACACACACACACACACACACACACACACACACACACACACACACACACACACACACACACACACACACACACACACATACACACACACACACACACACACACACACACACACACACACACACACACACACACACACACACACACACGACACAGACACATGCACACACACAGACACACACACACACACACACACACACACACACACACACACACACAGACACACACACACACACACACACACACACACACACACACACACACACACACGGACACAGACACACACACACACACACACACACACACACACACACACACACACACACACACAGACACACAGACACACACACACACATACACACACACACACACGGACACACACACACACACACACACACACACACACACACAGACACACACACACACACACACACACACACACACACAGAGACAGACACACACACACTGAACACTGAACACATACACATTGACACACAGACATATACACACACACGACACAGACACACAGACACACACACACACACACACACACACACACACACACACACACACACACACACAGACACACACACACACACACACACACACACACACACACACACACACACACACACACACACACACACACACACACACACACACACACACACACACACACACACACACACACACACACACACACACATGACACACAGACACACACACACACACACAGACACATACACACAGACACACAGACACAGACACACACACACACACACACACACACACACACACACACACACACACACACACACACACACACACACACACACACACACAGACACACACACACACACAGAGACACAGACACACACACACACACACACACACACACACACACACACACACACACACACACACACACACACACACACACACACACACAGGAAACTGTCAGCATTACCACACAGTTTCCCACCTATTGATATTTAATTGGGCAGGTCAAAGATGTTTTGGGCGGTTATAAATGATCAGATAATCTGGGAATGTCCGTCTGTAGGTTACTTTAGGAGGAAAGTAGCCATCCATCCTCATATGTTCTCAATAATCATACCTGTATCTGTACCCACTTTCATTTTGAATAACCTCTCCAAAAAAGGTCATTGAAATGCGTTGGAAACAACCTTTCTGTTACTCTCATTTCCCTCATTTACAAAGACAACAACAACACTACGATTACTAGGCCTATAATTATGTAAAGCAAGTACAAGTACAAGTTTGCAGGTTTAAACCCAGATTTCTAAATTGTCCAAAAGGCACAAGTGAGTTGATTTTTAAGAAAGTGATGTAACTTGTTCCAGGAGTCAGGGCTACTACATTTGGAATAAAGACGTTTCTGAAAAAAACATTTCTTTCTAGGTCTGTTTACGAACCCACGCTTTCCACGTGAAGTCTTGAAAGGCTTCCCTCCCTTGTTGACCCGTGACACTATCATGTCTTTCCCACAGAGCGTTGTCACCAGCAGTGGCGGTCAGTAAAGAAGGTGCCGCTGGGTCTCTGCTTATCTCAGAGTGCGTCTCCTGTTTCACATGTGTGGGTTGATGATAGAGGCTGGGAAAAAAGTTTCATCTCATCTCAGGAAAGAGACGTGTCTCCTGTCTCCGTGCTTCCTTTCTTACACACGATCAAAGGATTGAAAGATCTGCACTACAAACCCTGACGGCCTACATGTAACAGTGACATCCTTATTTCCAATCCTGCAACCGCACGGTTTCTGCAGGTTTCAGAGTCCAGAAACATTGTCTGCAACGTGACATCATGACTTCGCGAAAACATACAGGCCCACTTTCTTAAGCCAAGTGGCGTGTTATCTGTACGCATTTTGAGCGGCGTATACAGCGCCGTATACATCGGAAAAGAAGAACGGGACAGTTGGGTTTAGGAAACGTGACATGCGGGACACAATCTCCGGTCTCTTGGGTGAAAGTCCTGTGTTTGACCCATCCACCGCCCCAACCACACGCAATCGCAAGGTAGGGCTGTGGGACCGTTGGGCTGTGGGACCGTTGGGCTGTGGGACCGTTGGGCTGTGGGAACGTAGGGCTGTGGGACCATAGGGCTGTGGGAACATTGGGCTGTGGGAACATTGGGCTGTGGGAACATTGGGCTGTGGGAACATAGGGCTGTGGGACCATAGGGCTGTGGGACCATAGGGCTGTGGGAACATAGGGCTGTGGGAACATAGGGCTGTGGGACCATGGGGCTGTGGGACCATTGGGCTGTGGGAACATTGTACTGTGGGAACATAGGGCTGTGGGACCATAGGGCTGTGGGAACATAGGGCTGTGGGAACATTGGGCTGTGGGAACATAGGGCTGTGGGACCATAGGGCTGTGGGACCATAGGGCTGTGGGACCATAGGGCTGTGGGAACATAGGGCTGTGGGAACATAGGGCTGTGGGACCATAGGGCTGTGGGAACATTGGGCTGTGGGAGCATAGGACTGTGGGAACATAGGGCTGTGGGACCATAGGGCTTTGGGACCATAGGGCTGTGGGACCATTGGGCTGTGGGAACATTGGGCTGTGGGAACATAGGGCTGTGGGACCATAGGGCTTTGGGACCATAGGGCTGTGGGAACATAGGGCTGTGGGACCATTGGGCCAGTGGGACCATTTGGGCTGTGGGAACATGGGGCTGTGGGACCATAGGGCTGTGGGACCATAGGGCTGTGGGAACATAGGGCTGTGGGACCATAGGGCTGTGGGAACATAGGGCTGTGGGAACATATGGGCTGTGGGAACATAGGGCTGTGGGAACATAGGGCTGTGGGACCATAGGGCTTTGGGACCATAGGGCTGTGGGACCATAGGGCTTTGGGACCATAGGGCTGTGGGACCATAGGCACGCTCCTGGCTCTACAGGATGATTATTTTCTTGGCAACTTTCTAATCTTCCCCAAATTAAGTACAGATGTTTAGGCATACATCAAACGACATCTGCCGTTAATGTGGACAACAAATCTCCCTAGGACCCCCTGTTTGGGCTGAGCCTTTTATGTTTCAGTTGGCGCCGCCCCTGCTCCCGATACAACTGTAACTCCTAAATGACTTTGCAATAAGGATGCACGGGCAAAATGACAGTAATGACAAACCTATCTGTGAAATATTCAGGCACACCCAGCTGAGGAAGATCTCCCTCAAGTGTGCTAAACGTTTATTGTTGAAAAAAGAGCTGGGTGTGCCTGATTGTGCACAAATATTTAGCCTACAGGTCAGTTCAGCCAAGAAATAGAGATGATTTTATATGTGTGAAGATATCTGGATCTGTCTCTGAGATTTCTTCCCAAGTTTGTTATGTTAACAGGACAGGAATGTAGTTTTTAGGAGTTGAGATATTTCAGTCCGGACCAAAAGACCGACATTACCTTCCATATAGTCTTGCATTGCCAGACCTTCCTCCACAGCGCTGTGGAGGAAGGTCTGGCTAGTCTGTTGGCATTTCTTTGAACCAATCACAATCGTCATGGGCGGCGGGCGCTAAGCGCCGGGTAGAGCAACGGTGCCTCTGCAAAATAGCCTCAGGAAGGAACTTGTTTTGGTGGAACGTGTATGTTCAAAAGTTGTTTTAGTCGTGCAACAGAAAATTGGACAGATGGGGTCACAGCCCAATGGTCCCACAGCCCAATGGTCCCACAGCCCTATGGTCCCACAGCCCAATGTTCCCACAGCCCTATGTTCCCACAGCCCTATGGTCCCACAGCCCAATGGTCCCACAGCCCAATGTTCCCACAGCCCAATGGTCCCACAGCCCAATGGTCCCACAGCCCAATGTTCCCACAGCCCAATGGTCCCACAGCCCAATGTTCCCACAGCCCTATGTTCCCACAGCCCTATGTTCCCACAGCCTTATGTTCCCACAGCCCTATGTTCCCACAGCCCTATGTTCCCACAGCCCTATGTTCCCACAGCCCTATGTTCCCACAGCCCTATGTTCCCACAGCCCTATGTTCCCACAGCCCTATGTTCCCACAGCCCTATGTTCCCACAGCCCTATGTTCCCACAGCCCTATGTTCCCACAGCCCTATGTTCCCACATTTCTAGGACATTTTCAAAATGAGGTCTTGTGTTCCTACATTTCCCTTCAATTTAAGCCCTATCCTCCAACAACATTTTTAGGGTTAGGGGGATAACATCTGATACAAATTTATGAAAAAGGAAATGTGGGAACATAGGCACGCTCCCGGACAGATAGTCTAGCTAGCTGTCTGGATTTACCCTGCAGAGAGTGAGAGCGGCTGGTTAACCATAAGCTCCTGGACGTGAAGGTTTCATCCACACTGATACGTTTTCATTTTTAAGCAGCGTTTTGAGACAAAAGCGATCTCCGTCCACACAAGACTTTTAGCTCCAGTAGCAAAACTAATCTGCGTCTGAATGAACAAGTCTGACATCACATATCACATGACCATTCCTATACGGTGTTTGGTGTTTTAATCCCCCAACATCGTCTTCCAGGCAGCGCTGCCTGGAAGGCACTAGGATTAGGCAATGGTTGTGGTTAGGTTTGGGTTAAAACGCAGCGCCCAGGACACAAGGGGACCACTGGTGTGAATAAAACACTTAAAAAACTCCTTAAAAAAACAGGTTTGGTTATGTAAAAGCTGTTTAAAAGACGGCCAGATATTAAAAGCAGGTTAAACTGGACAGGACGGACAGCAGGAGATTTAAAACTATTTTAACCTATTTAAAAGGTCATCAATACTGTCTGAATTACTTTGGGGTTAGGTGCCTTGAAGTCAACGGTGGGGGCTTAAAACGCCACTGAGCTTCCCATACACTGGGAGGGACGAAGAGGTGGAACGGTTACTGAAAGGTAAGTAAACTACCTAACTGATAAGACTGACTGACGTGCGTCCTTGTTTCTTATTGTCTCCGTTTGTGCCGGTCAAGACTACAAAGCGACCCCGGAGTTTATGAACCAAAACGGAGGCAGCAGAGTTGCCAAATGTCTATGTTTTAGGGTCTCGGAAACGTCGCAGTAGTGTGGACTAGAGCTGAAGATGTTCGTCTTAATTTCTATCATTTTACACAGGCTCGGGCCGGGCTCGGGCTGAAGCGTTTCGATTAGCACGAAAACGGATGCTGAGGAGGTGAAACGGAGGCTGGCCTCTGGCGATTACGTTTTTGGTTGCTCCGGCAAAGAAAGCAAAGTCTGAGGTGTGGAAAACTTTTAGGCCTATTTAGAGTGCCGAGATGTTACGATGTTACAGAGGACTTATGTGGGCGATAGCCTCCGTTAGGCATGAATAAATGATGTTAAAAAATGTATAAATGACTCATTCTTGACAAAAGGCAAAAGAGCTGTGTGTGCGTGCGCACATTTGAATAATGTCGGGCTGTAAACGGGTTCGGGCTTTTAATAAACTGTCAATCAAAATGTACTTGTCGGGCCGAACTTTTAAGGCCCGATTACAGCTCTAGTGTGGACGCGAAGCGTAAACGTAGCAGAAGACATCCATTTTTAAAATCAAAACCTAGTAGTGTAGATAAATGTGAGGTCATTTAAAATGCCCAGCAGACTCACTGCTGCTGTCCTGTGTTTGATCTCCTGCCGTCTCTCTCGTGTCCGTCACACAGAGGTTGTTTCAGAGGCCTTGAACTTGCGTGTTGTTGCTGAAGTGAACCCGAGTAGGGTTGGGGGTGTGGGGGGGTGGTGTAATGACCGGAGAGGATATTTACTTTATCCAGAATCAGCAGGCTGCACAGAAGCAGCTTTCTGAGGAAGCCACATGTAAGTGCGTGGGGCGTAAACAGACGTTCAGTCTGTCGGAGACGCAGCGGGGGGGGTGCAGACCTGGTCTCAGAAAGCAGCTTCTGTTTTTCACTCGGACAGAGTTTGATTCAGAAGCTCAACTCCACTTACACGAGGTTTATTGAAGTTCCAGATGCGAGTCCTGCAGGAGGTCTGTTCTGCAGACGTGGAGAAATGAAATGGCTTCATTTGATTGTTGATGGTTATATCAGCGCTGGAAGAAGTATTCAGATCCTTTACTGCAGTATAAGTACTAATACCGCACTGTAACAATACTCTGTTACAAGTAAAAGTCCTGCATTTAAATGTTACTTCAGTTAAGGTCTGTAAGTATCATCAGGAACATGTAGTTAAAGTATTAAAAGTAAAGAACAGTTCTGTCAATCAACTTAGTGTTTAATCAGCTAATCATTTATAAACTACATGTGTTCTGTGTGCAGTAATCTTAACGTGTAAAGTAACTAGAGGAGTTACAATCCCCCCCAATAATCAAAACTGGGCTTTTTCCGAAATGTATGTTGTCTTTTTGACAATTATTTCGATGTTGTTGTTGTATTTATCGAGGTTTTTTTTAGACAAAGTTTTTGTCTCTTTTATTTAAAAGTCTTTTTCTGACGACCTTTTTCATGTTTTTGTCGCTTTTTTATATATATATATAATATATTATATATATTAATACATACATACAGACATGTCCCTGGACCTCCCTAGATAGTTGAAGATCTCAACCCCCCCCAGCCCCCCAATGTTGAACCCAAAATTACACCCTTGTTCTTAACCTTCATGTTGTCCTTGGGTCATATTTCACCCGTTTTTCAAAGTTTTTTTAGAACAGAAAATATTGGAAGTTGAAATAAGCGCTGAAAATGTCAAAAAACAAAAAACAAAAAACCAAAAAAATGACAAACGTTAGTTAAAGCAACAAAAACAATGAAAAAACTGTCAAAGACACTGAAAGAAGACCTTCAAACTGTAGAAAAAGCACCAAAAACATCAAAATAAATGCCCAAAACATTGAAAAAAAGTCACAAAAACATTGGGAAAAAGGCATAAAAATGTTGAAGAAAGTGACCAAAGCGTTGAAAAAACAACAACACAAAAACATTGAAAAAACAAAATGGTAGACAGGAAGACAACACAAGGGTTAACCCTTTAGGCGCCGGGTTTTATTTAAAAAAATACTAGATTTTGACACCTAAATTTCAGAAGGCTCTGGCTTGAAAGTGGTTTGAGATGGAGACAAAGTGTAAATGAGTCCAATATTGAGAATGACCTAAAGGTTATCTAGGGAGTAAATCTTCCCATCTAATTTGCATATTATGACCAAGGGGGTCAGCTTCTCCTCGGACCGCGAACCTCCTATGGCGCCATTTTGATGCTACCAAGCCATCACCTCCCGTTAGCATCCCATTGACTCCCATTCATTCTGACGTCTCTTTGACAGAGAATACCTTTACATCTGAAGCGTTTAAAGACTCTATTTGTCCGTTGTTTATTTCTAAAGAAACACGACAATGTATAAAAGGCTCCATTACCTTGTATCTCACGTTATGGCTCCGTAGCAGACGTTTTTATAACAATAGGCTAACGATTGGGTCATAACCACGAGACTTCCTGTCTCATAGTAGAGGAGTTACCGTATAGTACAGGAGAAGCTCTCAGGCAGTTTGGACTTCCATCAGCTGTTTAAGTGTAATGACTAATGTTAACTATCATTTTAGTGATCAATAATGAGCCTGTGTCTATGTTATCTCCTTACATATACCTACGCTCTCCGTCTCTGCTAGATTGGGAATGATTGAGATTTCTCTTGGCACAGCTACCAGAAGACTTCCAACTTTCAGACAGGTTGCTCACGTCACATCTACGTCTTCAAGCTCAGTTGGAGGCTGCTCAGTAACGCTCAGCCATCACCGGGAAAGAGCTTCTAATATCCTTCACTGGTCTCCGTCCAGAGACACGGGATCTGTTGGTCCATTCTTATATACCGTCTATGGAAATACCTGATATTTTGAAAGAGAGATGAACTTATTTCATCAGGTTTACCCCCCTCCATCCATTTGTTATGTTGTCCACATATCAAATAAACAGGGAAAAAGTCAATTGCAAGCCAACAGTCGTAAACTAGAACTATTACTACACCACAAAACTCATGTAAACGGATTGTCTCCCAACTAGTGGAGGAGAGTATGAATGACATATAACACTCTATTCGGAGAAAACAGCTGTTTGATTCAGTACCGTGTCGTGTCGCAATTGTGCGACTTTGGCGCTTAAAGGGTTAAGTACAGTACAACGAGGACCTTCACGCTCTTAACTCTTGGGTTGTCTTCCCGTCGACCGAGCGTTTTTTCCACACATTTGTCACTTTTTTGTCCAAGTTCTTTTTATCACTTTTGCTGTTTGTTTCTGTGCTTTCTTTTCACGTTTTTTCTTCCTTTTTGCACCACATTTTTGAAGCTTTTTCCAAAAATTTCAACGTTCTTTTATCAGTTTTTTTCTTCAAATGCTATAAAATAGAATAAAACACCAAAATCCAATGAAAGTAGTGAACTGATCATTTATTTAACTTGTGAAGAGCGTTGTAGGGAACCATCCACATTATTTTTTTGGACACTTTGGTTGAAAGAAACCCAAATTTCTGATATAGAAACTTTTTGCAATGGATCAAATTAGACCCGAGGCCAACAGAAGGATTAAACAGCAGCAGTCATTGTGGTTCATATGGTAATAAATACGTGGAATACATACCAGTTACAGGGCTTTACTTTCCGTAGCTGTACGTGTGAATGCTTCTTGAGAACAGCCGGTCCTGGCTGCTGTGACGACAGTCGTTACGGCTGTCTGCAGACACGCGAGGTCAAGTCTGAACGACCATCGTTGGCCCATTACGGCCAAATGTGAGTGTTTAGTTTCCTGGGAAGAGATGAAAGGACGGCATCGTAATTGGGGGATACAGTTTCTCTATCTGGGCATAAATGGCTTCCTTTACACTTCTTCCAAACCATCTGTCCTCTCGGTCTAAAATGTGTATCTGCCAAGATTCATTGGGGGTGTTGAGGTCTCTACTTTTGAGCAAAAGTGAAATGTTTCCTTTCCTGCATCAAGGTATGGTGAAAATGTCTTTAATTATGTAAAGGAAATGATATAATGTGCAGTGGCCAGTTTTGATTATTCTGTAAATTACACCTAGAGTATCTGCTGGTCCTTTAAAAGAGTCCTTTATCCTTCAGATGTAAGTAAACCGCCGAGGCTACATCCAAGGGTGTAGATAGATAGGTAGATAGATGACCATGATAAGGTGGTTTTCTTTCAACATTGGGGGACACACATTATAGCCGGAGGGTATGGGGGTCCTCCCCAAAACAATTTGAGCGTCTAACACTTCATTTTCTGCATTCTGGTGAGTTTTTATGCAACAATTCATGGAGCAAATGTCTTTATTTATGTAAAGGAAAGCATTATCTGCATATTCAGAAAATCAACATCATCTGAATGGTTATTTTTACCTCTTTGGGGGAGTGGGTTGTCTGTTACAGTTTATTTTTTGAGGGGGACAAATCTACCTCTTCTAAATATTGGGAGGGACATATCCCTTGCTTCTCCCCCCGAAATCTCAACACATTCTCATGCTCCCATCTCGTAAAATATGATCGCTTGGTCATGTGACCTGGGCATTGTTGCATTCAACCCCCATTCTTTGGCACTTAGTTCGAAGTTTTTGTCGCTTTTTTCCTACAATGTTTTCAATGTTTTTGTCCCTGTTTTTAGATACAAGCAGGCAGTTAACGGGACCTCCCTAGATAGTTGGACATCTCAACCCCCCCAATGTTGAACCCAAAGTTACGCCCCTTGATAGAATGAGAGAAAATACAAGACGTAAAACAACAAAGGTATAGACCATGAGTTGTGAATGGCTCTCACTACATGTCATCTTTGTCGCTTTTTCAATGCTTTTGAAGACCTAGACCTCTTTCTATGTTTTTGTCCCTTTTTAAAAAAATATATACAAGCAGACATGTCCCGGGACCTCCCTAGATAGTTGACCCCCCCAACGTTGAACCCAAAGTTACGCCCTTGATAGAATGAGAGTAAAATACATACGACGTAAAACAATAAAGGTATAGACCATGAGTTGTGAATGGCTCTCACTACATAGTTGTTGGGGAGGGGCTGCAGCATGTTAAAGCCTCAGTGTTTGGCATGTATGGGGGGTGTTGGTGTCATTAAATCCCCCTGAACTCCACCCTGACCGAGTACAAAGACCCCCTGTCCACGCTCTCTGCACTTCCAGTTGCAGCTCTTGGTTTGATGCAGATTTTACGACTTGTATGAGATGATGTACAACAAAGGAACCAACAACTAAAGGACATAATGTTAGCCCACATATATAGAAACCTGCTTAACCCTTGTTTTTAAAGATTATTTTGTGGGCTTTTGGCCTTTACTGATAGGACAGAGGGTAGAGAGACAGGGGAACGACATGCAGCAAAGACCTGTGGGTCGGACTTGAAACGGGGCCGCTGCGGTAAGGACTGAGCCTTAGTGCTCGTGGCGCACGCTCAACCAGGTGAGCTACCAGGACACCCCTTAAAATTGAAAAAATGGTGGCCGGGTTAGCTCAGTTGGTAGAGCAGGCGCACACATATAGAGTTTACTCCTCGATGCAGCGGCCGTGGGTTTGACTCCGACCTGAAGCCCTTTGCTGCATGTCATTCCCCCTCTTTGTTCCCTTTCATGGCATAAAGGCCTAAAATGCCCCAAAAAATAATCTTTTTAAAAAAAATGTTTGGTTTGGTTTTTGTCACTTTTTGCCAAACATTGCTTGGACTCGTCGGTGCGTCTTTTGTCCTCAGAGGGTTAACCCTCAAGCGATGTTTGACAAAACTCCTACTCAAAAAGCGCTATTACAAAATTTCATTTTAGACTATTTACTGTTTTATTCATATATTACGCTACTTTTTGTGAACCCAAGACTTTTGTAAACTCATTTCAAGCACCAAAACAATTGAGTGTATAGGTATGTTTTCACAAGAGATTTATAGAGAAATATTTCCGCTTTAGGGCCAAATGGTCTCTTCACATATCGCTCTGGAACAATTTTGGGTGTCACCATACAGAAAGCTGAGTTTGTTCGGAACTTCTTGATATGAAACACATGGGGATGAAATGTATGCAAAAACCCTTAAAAGGTAGTCTGGCTATCACCAGACCCAGCTCAGTGTTTTAAGATTGAACATTAGTCTGGGGGAGTCTGCTCTGTAGTTTCTACCGCACAAGAGGTCTGATTGGATAGTCCTTCAACCAATCAGACCAACGATCTGGGTGACGTACTTGAGCTGAGCTCCAGTCTTTTGGCCACCAGCGGGGCTAGCTGGTAAATTAGGCTTTTACCAAAGCCGGTCGGTAGTAAGGAAAATGCCTTATACCGTAGGAATTGGTCTTGTAGGAATTGTTCCAGGGAAAGTTTCTGTTCCGTTTTCAGAGAAAAATGGCCTTTGAAAGCTGAAAAAAACAGCAGCGACAGCAGCATCAACGGGTTGCTGGGCTTCGGTGGCCGCCATGTTGAATGTAAACAAGAAGCTGCTCGCCGTAGCTTCTCTATCGTCACCGTGTTAAACCCGCCAATAGCGCGCCAGATGGATAAGCCAGTTTGTGATTGGTCCCTGCAGATTTGTAACGGAAGCAGGATAGTAAAATGATGCTTCGTCTGGGACACGTCCCATTCAGCTTCTTATAGGAACATTTGCATCCTCTCTCCTTTCAGACAGGGATTTACATTAACATGCCCACTGATATCCCCTCCATGTGATCACTAGTGATGATGGGAGACGAGAGCAACAATAAAACAAATAAATAATTAAACTAATGAAAATATAAAGTATTGAAAGTATAAAAATGGATTCTTAAGTCCAAAAGCAGGAAGGCCAAACAAAACTCCAATCACCGACGAAGACGAACCGACAATGAGACGGGGGAACACACGGACTTAGTGCCAACAAATCCTCCAAACCGACGACGTAAGCAGGGAGACAGGGGAGACGGGCGTAGTTCAAATGAATCCGTACGCAATTGGATAGTCCTTCAACCAATCAGACCAACGATCTGGGTGACGTACTTGAGCTGAGCTCCAGTCTTTTGGCCAAAAAGAGCTGAAAAAAACAGCAGCGACAGCGGCATCAACGGGTTGCTGGGCTTCGGTGGCCGCCATGTTGAATGTAAACAAGAAGCTGCTCGCCGTAGCTTCTCTATCGTCACCGTGTTAAACCCGCCAA
>NC_135870.1:2622594-2630094 GCF_031162955.1 Sander vitreus | reverse complement strand
ACTGTCTGTGTTGTATTGTTTAATCTGTATTTTCTTGTGAGTGAAGTATCTATTGATGAGTTTGTGTTCTCTTCTGTCTTTTATGTAAGTGTTTATTAGTATTAGTATTTATAAAAGGGTCCATCTAGGGACGTGCATTGCAAGGTAGCTTAGGCTATAAATGCAGTGGTGTGTGGCATAGGTCTACGCTACATACTTGTCCCCCAAGGGCGTAACTTTGGGTTCAACTTTGGGGGGGGGGTTAAGATCTCCAACTATCTAGGGAGGTCCCGGGACATGATGCATGGATTTGACAAAAGCGACAAAAACATAAAGAAAAAAAAACGGTTTGAAAAAAACTTGAAAGAAAACGACAAAAATATCAAAAGGCGACAAAACGTTGAAAAAAAATCCCTCAAAAAAGGCAACAAAAATTATGAAAGAAGCAACAAAAAGAACTCCAAAAGGCGACAAAAATGTCAAAATATATTGTCCAAAAAAAAGTCAAAAAAAAGGCGACAATTTTTTTTTCTTCTTTTTTGTTGTTGAAAAAGGCGACAAAAGCTCAAAAGCAAGCAACAAAAATGTTTTTAAAAAAAGTAGCTACAAAGACATTGAAAAAGAGATCAAAAACGCATCATGTGCAATCACGGAAGGCTTGTATCATGTGGATGCGCAGACAGTGTTGTTGTCATTACTTGTTTTCGGCCGGATGTCCGTCCCCTTCTTCTTCCTTTGTGTTGGCGTTCTAACCTCCGGTGGATTTCTGAGGACTATGGTTAACTGCTCCTCAGATCTCTGCAGAGTAAATCCAGACAGCTAGCTAGACTATCTGTCCAATCTGAGTTTTCTGTTGCACTACTAAAACAACCTTTGAACGTCCACATGTTCCCCCAAAACAAGTTCCTTCCTGAGGTTATTTTGCAGCGGCACCGTTGCTCTGCTTCGGTCCCCCTACAGGTTGGAAGTGTAATTGTCCATTACCGCTGTCGTATTGTCTCATTATGTCTCATTCGAGCTACAGATCCGCTTCCCCATCTGGCAAGCTTGCATAGTGCGGTTATAGCTGCCGTTCACCCTGTGACGAGTTGATGAACCACTGAAACGATTTTGGAAACATTATTTTAAGGTACATTATTTTGGTGCAAGTTTGCCAGCTCGGGTAGCAGATCTGTAGTTCGAATGAGACATAAGAATAATGGTGACGGTAACGGTAATGGACAATTCCGCTTCCAACCTGTAGGGGGACCGAAGCAGAAAAGTGTGTTAGTGTTGCGTCGTCTTCCCACCGACCGTATCGTAACTTTTTGTTTTTTTCTGGGTCGAAATGAAAAGTTGTTTTTCGACACTTTACCCAATGATTGTTTTCCATGGAACCATCCATGTTTTTTCTTCTTCAATTTGGTTGTTCATGTTGAATAAAAAGTACATTAATGTAAACATTGATACTTTTAATGGCCAACCTAGTCTGGACCGCTGCCCTACCGGAGAACTCCGTCCCCGAGTCAACGTGCTCCCCGCGGCTTCGTCCGAGTGCTAATGGTGATGCTGTGTGGGTGCCGCCACGGCAGGGATGAACGGGTATACACCTCTGCTAGCCTCTACCGGGCCGCTGGCCCAAAAAGATAAGAAACCCCGACCCAAACGTCTCCGGGTAGCCAACTCTCGGGGTACAGATGTCGGTAAATTTGCAACGTGACATCATGACTTCGCGTAAACATACACGCCACTTTCTTAAGCCAAATGGCGTGTTATCTGTACGCATTTTGAGCTGTATGCGTGTATGTCTACGCCGTATCCAGCGGACGGGTTGCAGACTGATCTCATGAAGTGGCGTATGTATGACACGCCAATTCGTATGCCATTTTGGCGCGTTATCAAGACGCATAATCGCTTTTTCGGACGGTTGGGTTTAGGAAAACAATAACGGGACAGTTGGGTTCAGGAAACGTGACGCGCGGGACACGATCCCCGGTCTCCTGGGTGAAAGTCCTGTTGTTTGCCCTGACCAACCTCCCTACGCGGATTTTCGGGCTTTCACACTACTCGCTACGGTGTAAATTGACACGCAATCGCAAAGTAATGTAAGTCAATGGAGGCCAAACGGCGTTGATAAACATGCTACAAAGCGAGTATGCGTCTTGATAACGCGCCAATAATGGCATACGGATTGGCGTGTCATACATACGCCACTTCATGAGATCAGTCTGAAATTTGAGTAAAAGCAGGCGTTGCTTATCCCGTGCTAATGCGCCACACGAAACTCAGATGTGCGGGGGTAATTTCTTAATCACACGTGGTCCCGAGATGATCATGTGGGCATAGAGGAGCATTTTTCTATCAACAAATGTAGCTCCTGTACGTCCGCAAGCTTCACATGTAGCAACTATTTTTAGCATAGCTCCGTGTGACCTGCACAGCGTTTCCAATGAATCATTTTATATATGTATATGTTGGAGAGTTCCTGTGTGTTCCACTGTGGTTCCTGATTTATTTACATTAATACAGATTTAACGCTGTAATGTTGACATGGTTATGGCAGAGTAGTATTGAAATGCTGAGACTGGGTGTACTGTACTGCTGATTTAAACACCATCTAACTGTCTGTTATCGGATCTAGTTGTTGTATAACTCTGTGGAAAAGATCTTTTGCAGAATTGTTTAGATTGACTTATCGGTTTGTTGCCTCATCTCTCCTTCAGCCAGCAGATAACTGGAGTGTGAAACTGCCCCCGCAGCGCTCGATAAACTGCGGTTTTGTTTGCTTTCCTCACTGATCGGCTCGTCGTGTCAGTCCGTCATATTTGTAACAGTTATCATAGTTGTGGTCGACCACGATGTGCAGCGCAACAAGTGATTTAGAGCCGAGAACATCGAGGCGCTGTGAGCCACTCGCAGCCCAACAACCTCTCTCTGTGCTGGCTTAGACTGAGCGGCTCCACCCTGACCCCCTCCACCCATTTACACACACACACACACACACACACACACACACACACACACACACACACACACACACACACACACACACACACAGAAGAGCCTGCAGTGGCCCATGTCAGCCCCTCAAATTAAATGGGGGTGTATCCTCTGCAGACACACGCATGCACAAACGGAGAGCTTTGGAAAACTAGGAGGCCCGTCAGTCGGTCTCATCGGTTAGGTAGCTTACAGACCTTTCAGTAACAGTTCCACCTCGCCGTCGGTCCAAGTTAATGAACCCCTGCTCTTACTTTTCAACATTGTTGTTCTTTCTCCAAAGTATTTTCTATATTTTCACCTTCTACATCCATGACTTCCAAGCGCAGAGTAACGTCAGACAATCTGCTTCTTGTTTAGAGATGTAACCCTGGTGCTCAGGAGAATTAGCCCGTTTCATATCAAATGTAACCATCGGCTGTGACCAGCGCTGAACTTTGACCCCTGGCTTTCACCCCCCTGACACTTTAAGATCGGATATAAAAGGGCATAAAGAACATGGCCCGCTGGGATAAAGAACCAGATTAACTTGGCGGGCAGTTCACAGAGACGGGACAGAAAGAGTCATACATTACCCTCTCACAGTGGGAAGGCTGGGGGAGAGAGGGGAGGAAGGGTCAAGGGTGAGGTTGAGGGGTGAGGGTTGAGATGATCTGCTCTTTAAAGTGTCATTTCTCCTGGAGACGATGCCTGGTGTCTTTGTGCTTCACTGTCGTAGCTGAGAGGTGCACATGTTTAATAATCAGGACGAAAACACGCTGCTGTGTTAGGAACGAATGTAAAGCTGTCTCTGAACAAAACAGAAGAGTTAGGGACTGTTTGTTATTTATTTAAGGGGCCACCGGAGGAGTTTTGGGACCTTTAGCCAAAAAAGACATGACCCTCCCCTCGCCAGTAAGCGTTTGGCAAATATATACAGATTTCCATTGTTTTTCTTTTTACAGCTATGACATACGTGACTAAACCTCTGCATTCTCATCTTACACATCCCACTCCTCTGTTATGGTGTGGCGGCCATTTCAGTAGATTAACTCACTAACATTGTTGTGGAAACACAATAAGCATGGGAACTAAATGCACACTTCCTGTATTACTGCATTACTTCAAATACTAAGTTACTCCTCTAGTAAACTAGTATTCACATGAAATAAAACAATAAAATATTGAGACCATTCAGCAAGGCACACTGGGTAACATTCAACATCACTCGTCACTAGGCTTCCTCCACTTCGCCGTTTAAACAAAGTGGAATAAACGTATAAAAGTCCAAATCTACACAAAACCCGCAATCAATTAGTAAGCTGACATCACATTTATATACACGGCATTTAGGAAACCTTTATTGCAACGTTGGCACGGTAAGATGTCCAGAGTTTCAACAGTTATTTTCGTTTTTTGCGTCCTGCTGCTGCCATCGTCAGCCAGGTAATATTGTTTTTACTAAAGCAGTATATGAAATCAGATGTATTACCTACCACCAGTTAGTTGTTTTGTGTTATTTAAGATATTTATAAAATATCTGATCATGCCAGAATTATTCCACTAATTTTTTAAACAATGCAATTACCCGTTTCAGCCACCAGGGGGCAGCTCCCCCTGCCCCACAGCAAACTCATGGGTCAGACCCATCTGGTAGCGAAGGAGGGCCGAGACAAAGAGCTACATGGAAAAATATGCACAAAACAAGCCACTTTGAAATGTTGCTGTTTCATGAATACAAAAGTTGGGTGATTCCCCCCCACCCTGGACTGAAAATGTTGGGTGATTCCCCTGAAAATGTTGGGTGACCCTCCCCTCAACAAAGAATAAAAAGACACGACCCTCCCCTATTTTCCTCTGGTGGTCCATTCCATAAATACCGAACGGCCCTTAATAGAAGTTATGTGTAAATCAGGATGAAGAAAGGAGTCTTCTTTAATGTCTTTGGGATTAAAGGGTAACGTTGCTATTGCCCAACGTGGACCCTGTGTCACATGTTTTTGTGTTGTTGATGTTCAAATGTTTTGGGCTAAGTCCTGGATCCTCACAATCCTACCTACTGCACCTTTAATGTGGTGAAACAGGCTGCAATGTAACGTTAAACGGTCAGTCAGCGTCCACTAAAAGTTCTGTTGTTGCCGCTGACAGACTCAGATTATTATTCTAAGTGTCTGACAACATTATGAAAGGATCCCTACAGAGATAGACCTTTTAGTTAAAGAGGAAGATCCTTTTAGTTTAACATGGAACAGCCCCGAAATCACCATCACCAAACCCACCAGACTCCATGTAAATAAACTACTACTTATCATCGTAAAACACACTTCATTCAAAGTCGAGAGAAATAAATTAAAGGTGCCGTAGGTAGGATTGTGAAGATCCAGGATTTAGCCAAAACATTTGAACATCAACAACTTTTCAGTCCCTCCCCCCTTTCTGCTAAAGGCCAAAACGGTCTCCTAAGCCCCTCCCCCCACAGTTAGACAACAGTTAGACACCCCTCCTGGCCCTGATTGGTGCATCTGAACAGTTAGACACCCCCCCTGGCCCTGATTGGTGCATCTGAACAGTTAGACACCGCCCCCTGGCCCTGATTGGTGCATCTGAACAGTTAGACACCGCCCCCTGGCCCTGATTGGTGCATCTGAACAGTTAGACACCGCCCCCTGGCCCTGATTGGTGCATCTGAACAGTTAGACACCGCCCCCTGGCCCTGATTGGTGCATCTGAACAGTTAGACACCGCCCCCTGGCCCTGATTGGTGCATCTGAACAGTTAGACACCGCCGCCTGGCCCTGATTGGTGCATCTGAACAGTTAGACACCCCCCCTGGCCCTGATTGGTGCATCTGTCTTGCCTTGTAACTGAAAACCATTTAAATGCTATTAAAAAAAGGCGACAAAAACTTGTAAAAAGAAGATAGAAAGAAGGAAGGAAGGCAACAATAGGTCGACAAAAGTGACAAAAAATTCAACGAAGTGACAAACTTTGAAGAAAGTGACAAAAAGGGCGGGAAAAAACGTTGCCAAAAACAGTAGAAAAACGGAAGCAAGTAAGGCAAGAATCGGTCAAAAAAAGTGACAAATACATAAAAAAACTTCATAAAAAGTGACAAACTTGGAAGAAAAAAAAGGCAGCAGAAGGAAGGAAGGAAGGAAGGAATAGTCAAAGTGTCAATGTCTGTCAAAGTGAGACTAGCGTTCCCATAGTCCCGCGACGTCACGTGAAAACTATGAACACAGGGCGTGAATGTCCGATTCAGAAAGTTCAGGAAAATGTCTGAAAAGGACGGGATGTTTCAGCCGCTGTCAGATGATCCGACGAGCACTTTGCTTGAAGGATGGATGTTGATTCTGCGTTTGACATCCCTCTAAACAATTCTAGATAAACACAAAGGAGGTGATAACACGACAATCCAGATCAGGCTGCTCTGATTGGGTCGTCAGTTTCACGGTGTAAATAGCAGGAGAGACGCTGGCCGACTCTTTAACGTGCCGCTATCTACATGACGTCTACCTAACTTCCACCGACGCTGCTGCTGTTCAGAGCTCTGGAGAACATTTCGGGTCACCCAGCTGACACAGTTAAACAGATAAGAAGACCCCCCCCCCCTCCTCCCAGAGTCACTGCACACATTAACACAATCACCACTTCTGTTCCTATTCAACTATTTAAAGTCTGTAAGCGTAATAAATGGCAAAAATAAAAGGGGAAATTCTGTCATTCTTCAAATAAAAAGCATGGAAACTTCCTCCCTCCAAGCAAACACAGACGTCTCTTTTGTGGCTGTAGTGAACCTAAACTAGTCTTGTGTGAATGTGAATGTGTGTGTGTGTGTGTGTGTGCAGGTATTTCCTCTGTGATTCAGGAGACTGTGATGCTATATTCAGACCTCTGCTGTAACAGCAGCAGCTCTGGAAACCTTGCCACACACACACCGACACTTGTGAGAGCTTGTGTATGTATTTGTCTGTGGGTGGGTTAGGAAGTGATGGGGGGAGGGTATTTACTGTACACACAGCCCGGGCTATTCACAAATAGCTCACCTCACAGCACGTATATTTTCCTCAGAGCTTAAAGAAAGAAGTGACGGGTTCAAACTGCCACGCCACGCCACCACGGCGGCTACAAAGAGTCCTCAGTGTGGAGCACAGTGGGTCTGTGAGGCTGCAGTAACGGGGGGAGGGGATAATCCAATCAGGACGCTCCCTATGTGGGTCTAGGAAACAGCAAACGTCTTGATCCCGCATCTGTGACATTAGCTTTCCGTATGTTCGGTCACACAGTGTTCACTCATCAAAACGTTAGAGGAAAAAAGGAAAAACGTCATTTTTATTCCCAGTTATCCAGCAAGAGGTTGGTATTTTCAAGAGCTCACAGGTGTCAGCTATATCTGCCCAAATGGTCGCAAAAAGAAGCTCGATTGTATATAAGTCTTAGAAAATGGCTACGTCTACTTCTTTATACATTCTTTAGACCAACAGCAACAGCGTTGTAACTGAAAAAACATAAAAATGCGACAAAAACTTGGAAAAAGAAGATAGAAGGAAGGTAACAATAGGT
>NC_135870.1:2552594-2612594 GCF_031162955.1 Sander vitreus | reverse complement strand
AAAACACTGCTACAACACACACTAGTTCACCCTAATCTCCAAAAGAACTACTTCCATGTCCCTGTTCTGCAGGTATTCACACAAAGGTGGAAGTGTGCCCTCGTTTAGAAGAAGTCTCCCAGCTAATCCTGCCTTGTTCTACTGAAGTTGGAGAAACAGCTAGCTAGCTCATGTAGTCCTTACCTAGCTACTGAGCATGTAGTCCTTACCTAGCTACTGAGCATGTAGTCCTTACCTAGCTACTGAGCGTGTAGTCCTTACCTAGCTACTGAGCGTGTAGTCCTTACCTAGCTACTGAGCATGTAGTCCTTACCTAGCTACTGAGCGTGTAGTCCTTACCTAGCTACTGAGCATGTAGTCCTTACCTAGCTACTGAGCATGTAGTCCTTACCTAGCTACTGAGCATGTAGTCCTTACCTAGCTACTGAGCGTGTGATCCTTACCTAGCTACTGAGCGTGTAGTCCTTACCTAGCTACTGAGCATGTAGTCCTTACCTAGCTACTGAGCGTGTAGTCCTTACCTAGCTACTGAGCGTGTAGTCCTTACCTAGCTACTGAGCGTGTAGTCCTTACCTAGCTACTGAGCGTGTAGTCCTACCTAGCTACTGAGCATGTAGTCCCTACCTAGCTACTGAGCATGTAGTCCTTACCTAGCTACTGAGCGTGTAGTCCTTACCTAGCTACTGAGCGTGTAGTCCTTACCTAGCTACTGAGCCGTGTAGTCCTTACCTAGCTACTGAGCATGTAGTCCTTACCTAGCTACTGAGCGTGTAGTCCTTACCTAGCTACTGAGCGTGTAGTCCTTACCTAGCTACTGAGCGTGTAGTCCCTTACCTAGCTACTGAGCGTGTAGTCCTTACCTAGCTACTGAGCGTGTAGTCCTTACCTAGCTACTGAGCGTGTAGTCCTTACCTAGCTACTGAGCGTGTAGTCCTTACCTAGCTACTGAGCGTGTAGTCCTTACCTAGCTACTGAGCGTGTAGTCCTTACCTAGCTACTGAGCGTGTAGTCCTTACCCTAGCTACTGAGCGTGTAGTCCTTACCTAGCTACTGAGCGTGTAGTCCTTACCTAGCTACTGAGCGTGTAGTCCTTACCTAGCTACTGAGCGTGTAGTCCTTACCTAGCTACTGAGCGTGTAGTCCTTACCTAGCTACTGAGCGTGTAGTCCTTACCTAGCTACTGAGCGTGTAGTCCTTACCTAGCTACTGAGCGTGTAGTCCTTACCTAGCTACTGAGCATGTAGTCCTTACCTAGCTACTGAGCATGTAGTCCTTACCTAGCTACTGAGCATGTAGTCCTTACCTAGCTACTGAGCACGTAGTCCTTACCTAGCTACTGAGCATGTAGTCCTTACCTAGCTACTGAGCACGTAGTCCTTACCTAGCTACTGAGCATGTGCGACTGCCAACAAAGATGTTCCAGCAGTGAGAGGTCTCACTCTGTAGCTAAAACAGAGACCTGAACACAGGGTGAAAAGAGGAGCTGCAGCAATGAGCAGTACAAAAAAAATATGGTGTTTTTTGATAATTAAACCATGTAAACCTCTTCTGGTACAACCTCTAAATACTATTATGAACCTGAAAATGAGCAGAATATGAGCACTTTAAGTGACATGCAGGACTTTCACCCAGGCAGGAGACCATGGGTTTGTGTCCGTTTCTTGTCCTGCAAACGTACTTCTCTCCACCCCACCCACTATCAGCAACACAAGTGATAACGTGTTGTCACGGCAACCCTACCATCCCAATAATCAAAACTGGGCTTTTTACGATGTTTTGTTGTTTTTTTTTAGACGTTTTTGTCTCCTTTTGCCTTTTTCCCCCACATACTTTTTGTCGCATTTTTTAAATACTGTACATGCATACATCCCTAGATACTGTAGTTGGAGTCTCAACCCCCCTGATGTTGAACCGAAAGTTATGCCCTTGCGCTAAAGGGTGATGTTTTGCGTCTGTATCTGAGAGACACTGACCAATCGTTGGTATGTTGACGAGTTGGGAGTGAGAACGGGTTGGTCTGCATCAAAGTGTTGGATTGAGTGAGAGAGCACTCGTGAGATAGATGACCTTTTAATTATTATACACACACACACACACACACACACACACACACACACACACACACACACACACACACGCAGTGATTGTGTTGGCATCCAGCGGTGTCTCAGGAGACTGGGAGGGTCCCGCTGTTCTCACTGGGACAATAAGTTATTAACCAATCTCTGGGTCTGATCTCATCTCACAGATACTGTACATGTTGATTCATGGTTCACTCGCTTCTCTTGTTTTGTTTTTACTGCAAGTCTGTCAGGCTGAATATGAGAAACTACAGAGACAGGGGTGGAAAGAAAGGTACTCCACTTGAGTATTTCCTTTTCATTCCTACATCTACTACACTACATTCATCTGACAGCTGTAGTTTCTTCACAAAGTAAGATCTTTGGTTTTGTTATACATTAAACTTCCCGACAGTTTATACAAGCACAGCTGCGGCAACTAATCATTGAAGTAATTTTTCGTGGATAGCAACATGTTTTTGGACATGCACAAATATCGCAACACACACCCTAACCAGAACCTCATTCTAACCCTAATCCTAAAACCAAGTCTTAACCCTCAAACAGCCCTTTTAACCTTGTGGGGTCCAGCATTTTGGCCCCACAAACCTGTCCGGACCCCACAAGTATACTGGACTATTTTGGACCCCACGAATATAGTTAAACAAGAACACGCACTCTCACAAACACACACACACACACACACACACACACACACACACACACACACACACACACACACGAACCCACGCACACACACACACACACACACACACATATGCAGACAGTCACTCATACACAGACACACATACGCAGACAGTCACTCATACACACACACACACACACACACACACACACACACACACACACACACACACACCTGGCAGATAAAGACACTGCCCTGTTTACCCTCCACACAGATGGACTCTGAGTCATTCTTTCATGACGCCTCCAAATGTTTTTTTTGTCTAAACCCTCAAAATGATTTAGTTTACTATATTTTAAGACAAAGAAAAGCAGGAAATGATCACCTTTGAGAGGTTAAAAACTAGAAATGATCATGAAAAATGACTAAAAACGATGAGTGAGTCACTGATTGATTGTTTGGTGATTGACTAATCAAGCGATTGGGTTTCCGACTGATTGTTTTGAAGCTCAAATACAGTTTGGTATTTCTCTTGGCGTGCATGATATGTTCTTCATGTTTCTTTATATGAAATCTTAATATGTAAAGCTGTCAGATAGCTGTAGTCACAGCTGGCCCTAACCAGTTTGGTGCCCTATAGGCAAGATTTCAGCTGTTTGTGCCGATATTTCAACAGTTTTTGGCGTTTCTTTTGACATTTCTTTTGTTTTTGTTGCTTTTCGGCTTGTTTTTGTGTCATTTGTCCAAAAGTTTATTGTTGCTTTTTTCTACATTTTCTTTTTTTTGTTGATGGTTTTGATTTCTGTCGCTTTTTCCAACGTCTTTGATGTTTTTTTGACGTTTTTTTTCTTCTTTTTGACATCTTTTGGTCCTTTTTCTGACATTTATTGTAGTTTTTTTTGACATTTATTGTAGTTTTTTTGACATTTATTGTAGTTTTTCTGAACTGTATTGTAGTTTTTTCTTAGTATCTTTAACTTTTCTTTACTCATGTGGACTACCAGCGCCCGTAGCATTCGCCCATACCGCCTCTGCCACGGGACGGCCCAGTGGAATAAAAGTAAAAAGTCAGTAATTCAAATACTCAAGTACTGATACTTCACATCGTTACTCAAGTAAATAAATGTAATGGAGTAAAACGAACAACATTTCTCTCTGAAATGTAGATAAAGTAGAAGTATAAAGTCTCATGAAATGGAAAGACTCAGATAAAGTACTCAGACTTCACATTTGCACTTGAGTAAATGCAAATGTTACATTGCACCTCTGGAGCTAACAGAGCTTGAAACCTCCGCCCACCTGCATCATTTCTGCTGCTGCATAGTCGTCTCAGTCCCCCCCTCCCTCCTGCTTCAGCTTTTCTCTCTCTCTCTCTCTCTCTCTCTCTCTCTCTCTCTCTCTCTCTCTCTCTCTCTCTCTGTTTCTCACTTCTCCCCGTCTTCATCTCCTCTGTTCTCATTTCACACATGGCCTGCTCTGCTTGCGTCCTGCAGAGAACACACTCAAAGTTTTTACCCTTTTTTAAAAAGGACATGTCACAGAGATCTTTCCCTAGATCTCTCCACCTACTTATCCTCGTCCTGTCCCGGTGCGCCTAATGACTATTTTCATGCATGGTCGGGGGTATTGAGTGATGTGTGCGTGCTGCAGAGATATTCTGCTGACTGCAGGGGCTCCACCTGGCAGCGCATCAGCAGTTTGGGATGGAGTGAATGAAGATAGGTGGGGGGGTAGAAGAGAGATCAATCCGAATGACTATCCCCCCTAATGAACGCACGCACACACACACACACACACACACACACACACACACACACACACACACACACACATAGCGCGTGTCACTATCTTTATGGGGACCCGTCATTGACATAATGCATTCCCTAGCCCCTTACCCTAACCTTAACCATCACCACTAAATGCCTAACCTTAACCCTTACCCTCACCCTAACCAGAACCTCATTCTAACCCTAATCCTAAAACCAAGTCTTAACCCTCAAACAGACCTTTAACCTTGGGGGGGTCCAGCATTTTGGCTGCAAAAAGCTGTCGGGACAAGTATACACAAGTATACTGGACTCCCGGTTTTTGGACCCCACGAATATAGTTAAACAAGAACACACACACACACACACACACACACACACACACACACACACACACACACACACACACACACACACACACACACACACACACACACACACACACACACTCTCAAGCTTTGAAAGATTCTATGGAAGTCTAAGGCTGCAAATAGTCAAATTAAATCTTTTAAAAAAATTAATCAGCAACCATTTTGAGAATCAATTATCCGTTTCAGGCATTTATTTTACGGGTCCATCATTTCAGATGAATTTCCTAATAACGTTCCAGAAGGTTCCTGCAATGTACTTACAGAAGTCCTACGACGGTACGAGTCGTTTGTTCCCCCCCTTCTAATACGCATCACAAGAGCGTTGTCCGTCCTCATATCTAAACCAGAGAAGGTAAAGGTCGCAGTTTTAAACACGTCGTTAACGTTGTAAAACGGTCCCAGTTTGGTTAGCTTTAGACACCACAACTACTATGTGTTCGCAGTTTAAAGTGTAATCTATCAGCTAGCGTTGCTCTGATTGGTTGTAGAGCTGTCCTATTGCGTGCAGAGGGAATCTGAAAGACAACCGTTGATCCCGCCTCTTGGATTGAGCCCAGCCAATGGGGAGTTCCCAGACCCAACATCTGGATGTGATCTGGATGTAGATAAAAAGATGGAGGTTTGGGTTCAAATCAGACGTTACTTCACTTCCTGAAGGTCACCACGTGATGCAGAACGTGACGTAGCTCCGTTTGATCCGTAAAGTTAAAAATAACTCTCTGTTTCCTTTTATTTTCAAACTGGACATGAACCCCCGGTCTCCTGGGTGAAAGTGACTAGAGTCTCTCAAAATCTGACGAACATCTGTTAAACTGACCTTTGTCGATCTGAAATGAAGACAGATTCAGCAACTGCACGGCCTATTTCTCTCTTAAGTCTCGGGGAGACTGATCAGCCCAACTGCCTTTTCTGCCGACGGTCGGCCGTCTGGTTGGTCTGTAACGGCCTTTATACTTCCTCACCTCACTTCCTGCTTTGCTCGCGTCATAACTGCTACGGCCACTAGAGGGCGCCGCCACTAGAAACCTAAATATAGGTCAGAATGATGCTGGAACAAACAACTTATATGGACGTTTTTCTTAACCTAACCATTTCACAACGTTAACGTGTTCAAAACCACGACCGTTACGTGGTTTACCGTTCTCTGGTTTAGATATGAGGACTTATTTCTCATCATCGCTAGGGGCCAGGGGCACTAAGGGAAAAAGGGGACTGAGTACCAAAAGATGCTAGAATGAATAGCTGTGGATGCGGGGAGGGGCCCATAGAAAATGCCTTTCTACAGGGCCTTTCTAAGTGGAGTCCGGGGACCCCCAGGGGTCCTTAAAGGGGTTCAGTGGGTCCCCAACAAAAAGGGGAATCAATGACAGATTGTATGACTATTTCACTCATGGGTTGCATTCACTTTCTGTAATAAAACATCTAAAAGCTAAAATTCTCTCAGGTAGGGGACCACGTCTTATCAGACGGGGGTCTGTGGTCTAATTTGTGCCAGTTTAGGGGTCGTTGATGTGAAAAAGTTGCCTTTGGTTTAAAGCAACAAAACATCTTTTTATTCTTCAGATTTCAACTTGATCCAGTAACAATTTAATATCGGCAACTCTGGACTTCCATAAAACACATCCCCAAAGTTAGAAGTGAAATGGTAAAGCCCTCTCTGTGTGGGGTGAGTGTGTAGAGGATGGGCTGCAGTGTGTGTGTGTGTGTGAATGAAGCCTGAGGTGTGAGCGTGACGCTGCACTGTGGCACAGTCTCCCTCTAAAGTTGTGGACTGTCAGTGTCACCGGGACATGTTGGATGACAGGGAATCTCTACTGCAAAGTATGTACTGCCTTTACAAACATATACGTATATGTTTTAGCGTGTTGTGTTGTTGTGTTGTGCGTGTGTAGTCCTCTGTAGTGTGAAGCTTGTCACGGGACGGCCGGCTTGTGCATCCAGGACGATTGAAAGTGATGATTGCAACATGAGTTTTTGTTATTTTGAGACCTTTTTTTGAACTTTGGAGTGAGAATTTCAGATTGTAACTGTGTGTGTGTTTGTCTGTAGATGTGCTGCAGACTGTTCTGCCCTCTCATAATAATTACAGCGCTTTCCGAAGGAGAAACAGCACTGCAGATATATAGAAACACTGCACAGTGTCCTGAACTGAACTGAGCTGCATGCGGATCGTGCTTTTATATGAATAACTTCCCATTCTCTAGAGGGTTGGGGGTAAAAAAAACAAAATGTATCATCGTTTCATCGGTTTTATTTTGTGAGAACTGTGAAGAAAGCCACTTTCACGTGTTTTATTTGTATCATAAATTGTAACATAGTTTTTCTCCCGAAAATATTTTCTGTGTGAACCAACCTTGAGACAATCCTTCTGCCCATCCTGACCCTGTTTATTATCCTACACATCATCTAAGTGAATGGAGCCATTGTTCAAAAATGTATACATCCTTGTGTGTCTCAACGTTTAGAGCACTGTGAACTAGGAGTAATAAATAAATAGATTCACATATGTATCGTGTTTTTTTGGGACGATTTCTAAAATGGATTCTTTTCCCTAGAATTGATATTATTATTATTTTCTTTAACTAATTATTAACCAGTGGTTCCCAATCTTTTTGCCTGAAAATGAAGTGTACCGGTCTTTTTGACATATAGTATGTTGTGGGCAAGTCTACCAATCAGAGCCGGATTTAGCAATTATGGGGGCCCTATGCACGCCCAGACATGCGACCCACCCATGTTTAAAGGTCCAGTGTGTAACGTTTATAGTTGTTCATTATCAAAATCTGTGTTGCCCGTTCACAACCTTCTCCTTTTTCATGAATATTTACCTCCTCCATCAATTCCAGGTATTCCTATTGGCTTGAAATGTTACATTTGCGTTTGCATGAACTGGGGTAGACGCTCCATATTCATGCTCCATCTAGAAATACGTTAGCTGGTAAGGGACATACAGGACATACTGCTCCATGTGTGTGTGTGTGTGTGTGTGTGTGTGTGTGTGTGTGTGTGTGTGTGTGTGTGTGTGTAAGGGACATACAGGACATACTGCTCCACCTTTCACGTTTTCACTGTCGTAGGGTATCGTAGCTTCCCGGCCCCGGCAGGTTTGAAAAAGGAAACATGGAGGACCAACACGTATTCAAAATCCACATTTCAGGAACAGGAGTCTTCTCCTTCGCCCAGAAAAAGAAAAAGGAGATTGAAAAGAACGAGAGACCAGTTTTTTGAACCCTGAAGGCTACCGTAGCTGTAATACGTGCTTTGAACTGCGTGGAGCGAGAGAGTTGATTGATATATGATCTCAACGCTAGATGGGAGACATTCCCACACATTGGACCTTTAAAGGGTAACTTCTGTTTTTTTTAGCCTGGTCCCTATTTTCTAGGGGTGCGAAAAAAATCTATTTACTTTTTATAATTGATTATTTTCCCCAGAATCTATATTTGTTATTGTTGACTTGAACATGTTCTGTTTATACGGTGCCGCCGATGGCGACTACATCATACCCGTTTCCAGCAAAACAGACAGCAGAAAGTGCAGAAAATCCATATTATGGTCTTCTTTCAAATGAAATAAATGTCAGACTGACTGACTGACGTGTGATGTTCATTCTTCTTAGAAAATATTTAGAAATGTCTCATGGTATATTGTCTCTAGAAGTGTTTTATTCAAATGTTGCTTTTGTTAAAGAAGGAAAAGAAAATCGCAATACTCAACGCCGCGCCATGTATCGGGAAAGAATCAAATCAAAAGCATATCGTCCCAGCCCTAAATATTATTAAGGCTGCTGACAAGCCAGACCCACATCCAGATGTTGGGTCTGGGAACTCCCCATTGGCTGGGCTCAGTCCAAGGGGCGGGATCAACGGTTGTCTTTCAGATTCCCTCTGCACGCAATAGGACAGCTCTACAACCAATCAGAGCAACGCTAGCTGATAGATTACACTTTAAACTGCGAACACATCTTCCTTTTTTAAGAATGACTTCAGTGCCGTTCTTTGTTCTTTACTCAAAGAAAAGCTGGACTCCAAGTCTTCCGCTGTTCACCAGCAGCAGCAGCCATCTTCTTTGTTTTCACGCGGAACCGTCGCAACTCTGCCGTCATTACGTTAAGCCCCGCCCACTGACTCTATACACGATGTGATTGGCCTGACTACAGTTTGGTTTTTCCAGCTCGCAAGCCAACGGAGAGTTGTTAGCCTGACCCTGGCTGCAGATGACATTTGCTGCCGCTAGGGTGGTCTAGATTTCGAGGCTATATCATCCCAGCCCTAAATATTATTACCAAATGACCCGGAGCGTAAAGTCCAGCTGCAGTTTGGTGGGAATGCTGTTTCTTTTAGTTTCCAGCTTGGCTTGAGCTTCACTCTGGTTCACGATACTTCTATAATAAACGAAAATCGCAATACAAACCGAATCGGAGCCTATGTATCGTGAAAGAAACGATTTTCCGTTTCATAAAATCTCAAATTTGATGTTTTAAGAGGCTCCACCTTAAAGCTAGAGTGAAGATAGACGATGTAAGGAATCCATGTCACGCTAACTAACGCTTTTGGCAAAAGGAGGGTTAGGCTTATACTTGATTGTGTTTGCTGCTGTGGTGTGTTCATCTGAAATCATTTTCATGTAACTGCTTTGGGGTCGATTATTAACGTCATTAACGTTATTATTTTGACTAACGCCGCAGGTTTGAGTGCTCCTTGCACAATTTACAACATTAGTTCTCTGAGAATCTCTTTCATATCCAAGCAAAAATATCCCTGACTCAATCGATAGATTAAAAGCAAATCAGAATTGAATCGATTGAGGAAATCAGTGGCGATACCCTATTTCTCTGTGTTGCACCAATGCAATATAACTAAAATAAAGCATCATGTTACTGTACATTACTGTAACCCTCTCTCTCTCTCTCTCTCTCTCTCTCTCTGCAGTGGTCAGACCCCCAGTTTGGTGATTGAAGATGATTCCTGTGCTGATCTGTGCGTTGATCTCCCTGAGTGTAGCTGCCAACGACTTAGACACTCTCTACCCTGAACTGGAGCACTCGAGAACCATCTATGTCACAGGTGAGTGTGTGTGTGTGTGTGTGTGTGTGTGTGTGTGTGTGTAACGCATTCTCCTAAACGGGTTCGTTTGATATCGTACGAAAACTTAAGCACAACAACTCGTATGATATCTTAAGAAATGACGGCGACCACCGGCCGGTCATGTGACAGTTAAGTTTAGGCACCAAAATGACTACTTAAGATAGAAAAAATAGAATAGAATAGAAAAAAGATTGTGGTTTCGGCTAAAACACTGGTACCCTTAAGTGGCACTCCCAGGACAGCAGGTGAAAAGTCAGTGAAAGTCTCTTCTTTTCCCCGGGACATGAACTCTGCACCCCGGCTTTAAAGCCCTGTGTTTTAGGAGCCAAACATCCCCCCCGACCTCCTCCCTACGAGGATCTTCAGGCTCTTATACAGCAGCAGTCAACGTGCTGCTGACAGTAATAAATACGTGGAATACAGACCAATGACAGCGCTTTTCGTAGCTATATGTACAAGAGGATGGATACCCGAACTGAGCCCGTCTGGACCCGAAGGTACCCAACGGGCCGGGCCGGGGTCGGACAGATATTTAGAAATGATGTTCTGGTTCGGGTCGGGCTCGGTCACATCAGCGCGATGAGGCATTGACCATTTTACATTTAAAACAGCTTATTATGTAGGTGCGCGCCTGTGTTAACGTGAGCTTGTTGCCCCGTGTGAGCTGATGACCTCATCTGTTGACATTTCTGAATGCCTTCCTACAGCTGCTTAATGAAAGCTTCCACACAAACAAACGTACATGTGTCATTAGTATGAAGAAAAAATGAGATTTTAACTGTCGGCCCAATCAGCACTCTAATGTACAAATGGTTAATGAGAACAGCCTGATGCTGAAAGTGTGTGACAATGTCATGCAGAGTTTTGAGCGAGCTCTTGCAGCGTCCTTTCCTGAGTTTCGTTCACGACACTCACTCTGCAGTGTCATTAGTTTCCTCCTTTTATCAGCTCGTTCTGCTGCTGCGGCTCGGAGATAACGCTGCTATGTGGGGGATTAGTAGCTCACTGAGATTAGGGTTATCTCATCTCTTACAGATGAAAAGTGTGCCCAAGATTTACAACACTGTAAGAAAAAACTGCTGAGGTACAGATAATTATGCATATCATTTATCTAAGAGGCTAAGATCTTTAAGAGCCCAAGTGACATCTGGTATTTTACAAGTTAATGTTGAAACATTTAACAACAACCTTTTTTAAGCCAAGGACCCCTTAACTGAAAGAGAGGCGGACCAGTGACCCCCTACTACATATATTGTATAAAATGAAGTTGCATAGTAAACTGGGCCTACAACAACGTGTAGGGAAGCCTAAAGCCTTTATACATACCTTTTTCTGCATAGAATAGTAAGCTATTCAAAGAGCATAATAATTGTTGGCATGATTTTATAAATCAAGTGTTATCCTTCGAATGAACTAATCTGTGGAGGGCCTTAGTGACTACTTTTCCTATAGACCAGTAAGCAGTGGGGATTTGTAGTATCTAATAATATGTTGGATTCTAGGGGTGGGGGAAGTAATCGATACAGCATCGTTTCGCGATATTTTCGTGGCAGTACTGTATCGACACACAGACGCCAAGTATCGATCTGTTATTATATATGTGTTGGTCAGTTTGTCTGCTTGACTATCCCATTTTGCAGCGATATAATTAAAGTGAAATGAGAGAAATGCATCTTTTTAAATAAAACAGATGTTGACAAAGTTTCCTTTTGGGGACATCATTTGAAATTGGGAAAAAGGTAAAAGAATCCCATATATCGCAGAATATTGCAAAATGCTTAAAATCGCAATAATATCGTATCGTAACATAAGTATCATGATGAAATGGTATTGTGAGGCCGCTGGTGATTCCCACCGCCTATTGGATTCATGTTAAGACTTTCACAAATGAACCCTAATCCGGACTCTTCGGGGCTGCATTGATCTGAGGACCTGGGGGTCCTGGACCCCTGCATTAGTCTTGGACCCTCTAGCGTCGACTCCGCGGACCCTGAGGACTCTGGACCCTCTACTTGAGGACTCTAGGGTCCCGGACCCCTACGTGGGTCTGAGGACCTACGTTGACTCCTGAGGACCCTGGGGTCCCGGACCCTCATTGACTCTGAGGACCCCTCTGCAGTCGCGGACCCTCTACGTAGACTGCATTGACCTGGGACCCTCTAGGGTCAGCCCCCTGCATTGACTCTGAGACCCTAGATCCCCCTGCGACTCGAGGACCCTCTAGGGTCGACCCCCTGACTCTGAGGGCCCCCTGTGCTGACTCTGAGGACCCTCTAGGGTCCCGGACCCCCTACGTGACTCTGGGACCCCTGCATTGAGTCTGAGGACCCTCTAGGGGTCCCGGACCCACTGCATTGAGTCTGAGGACCCTCTAGGAGTCCTGGACCCCCTGCATTGAGTCTGAGGACCCCCTGCATTGACTCTGAGGACCCTCTAGGGGTCCCGGACCCCCTGCATTGACTCTGAGGACCCCCTGCATTGACTCTGAGGACCCTCTAGGAGTCCCGGACCCCCTGCATTGACTCTGAGGACCCTCTAGGGGTCCCGGACCCCCTGTTGAAGATCCCTGATTTAGAGATTTTGGAGTAGTCAGTTGGAAAGAAGAAGAAGATTTTCTTTCAAAGAGCCATTTCTTTAATAAAGAAAATTAGACCATTTAGTGTTTTTGGGTTCTTTAATTTGAGTATTTTGTAAATATAGACGATGCACAAAGACTGAGTTCACATATGAAACTTTTCAAGTAGTCAGTTCAGTCTGGGAGACGAGAAAAGAAAGGACTTTACACGATTCACTTTACGCTTTGGCTACACTGAACGTGTAACGACCGTTAGCGGAGCGTATGTGCCGCAGAATGTATGTTTTTCATAGTGTAACGTGAAATATAGTCACTTTATGATCCAAAGGGCCGCATACACCTCGCGTACAAAATATAAATAGAAGACTGTCCTGTTTTTACGCTGGTGGAGCAGCTCTCCTGGAGCATACGCACCACTACCAATGCTCCCGTGCCCGGTGTCGCCAGTTTAGTTATAGAGGAAGAGTAGTTTTGTAAAGTACGCTCTGCATATGTTACGTGTGCAATGTAGCCGGCCCGTTAGGCTTGTGGAAGTTATTTAATTTATTTTGAATCCTATGTGGGATGGGCCAAATGTTTGGCATGATACAGAAATTAAAGCTAAACCAAGACAAACCACGTAATCAACACATTCTCATAAACGTGTCCGTATGATATCCAACGAAATTAGGAGACCGCCGGCTGGCTACGAGCTCCATGACGCCGAGCGGCAGTTGCTAGTTGTTTAAGCAGCTACAGAGCTTTGTGACACCGGCTACTGACCTCCGTTGTATCAGCGGTAGTTGGTGGTTCAGCTACCCAAAAATAGGGTTTGAGTAGGGTACAAAACACCGCGAGCTGTCGGATGTTTCGGCGGACATCAACGTTAAATTTTGTCGATAAAATAGGAGCGTTTTGCCGCGACGAAAGTTAAGATTAGATGACGATAAAAGAAAATGTCAGCTCTCTCTCTCAGAGCAACGGATCAATGAGCCATCAGCTGTTTGATCAGTTGATTTGACACACGTGTGCTTACACAGCAGCCAAAGTGAAACGCTGCGGTGGTTAAACAGCCAATCAGAAGCCTGTTAGTAATGGATGCTGAAGGTCACAGCAGCAGAGAAATCATAAGCAGATTTAACTGCGGTGTGCAGTTACAGTGTGTATATTCATCTTTATACTTAAACACATAACTTGGCAGGCTGACAGGCAATAGGATGTTATTTAATGGTTCCAGTGATTGATTTTATTTCACCTTGGGAACGCTGCACAGCTCATAGTTAATACTGCTGAGAAGAGACTGTCCCCTCTTGAAAAAGGCTCCCATAGCATGTTTGTTCAAGCAGCAATTACGGCCTATATTTAGGTTTCTAGTGGCAGCGCCCTCTAGTGGCCGTAGTCATTTATTTTATAAACCTCTATAAATGGGTGCCCGCTCTACCAACTGAGCTATCCGGGCCCTCGGCCGTAGTAGTTCTGACGGGAGCAAAGCAGGAAGTAAGGTGAGGAAGTATAAGAGCGCCAAATGTCCTGGTAAGGAGGCAGGTTGGGGTGGTGGATGGGTCAAACAAACAAGACTTTTACCCAGGAGATTGGGGTTCATGTCCCGATTGAAAAGAATAGGAAACACAGAGTTTTTTTTAACTTTACGTAAACAAACGGAGCTACGTCACTTTCTGCGTCACGTGGTGACCTTCAGGAAGTGAAGTAACGTCTGATTTGAACCCAAACCTCCATCTTTTTATCAACTTAACTCTTAACTAACTTTGATGCCTAAACCTAACCAAACTGCAACCGTGTCACAACGTTAACGACGTGTTTAAAAGCCCGACCATTACCTTCTCTGGTTTAGATATGAGGACGTATTTCCTGCCAATGCTAGGGGCGCTTGTTTAATAAACGGTCCTGTGCGTCGTATTAAAAGGGAGGAACAAACAGCTGATATTGTCGCATGTTTTGGAGGACATCTTGGCTAAGAACTACTGCGTGTTAAAGGAGTAGTTGTATATCGTAAGAAAATAAGCTTATTTGCTTTCTTTCAGAGAGTGAGATGAGAAAATGGATTTCAATCTCATGTCTGTGTGTTAAGTGAGGAGCTGGAGACAGGACATGGTTAGCCTAGCTTAGCATAAAGCCTAGAAGCAGGGGGAAACAGCAAACCTGGCTCTATCAAACATACACCTCTAAAGCTCTAGTCTAGCTCTAGTCTATATAACACGACGTTCTGCCAGAAATTCGGCCGGATGTCACTCTTTTTGGATGTCCGTTTTCGAATGTCCTTCACCTTTCTCATTCTTTGTGTTGGCGTTCTAACCTCTGGTGGATTTGTGAGGACTGTGGTTAACTGCTCCTCAGATCTCTGCAGGGTAAATCCACACAGCTAGCTAGACTATCTGAGTTTTCTGTTGCACGACTGAAACTACTTTTGAACGTCCACATGTCCCACCAAAACAGGTTCCTTCCCGAGACTATTTTGCAGAGGCGCCGTTGCTCCATGTGGCGCTTAGCACCGCCCAAGACGATTGTGATTGGTTTCAAGACATGCCAATAAACCAGAACACGTTTTTCTCCCAATGCGGATTGCTGTGTGGACTAGCTAGACCGTACTCCGCAGTGCTGTGGAGGAAGGTCTGACAATGCCAGAGTACTAAAGCTCTAACTAACATTGTATATCCAGACTGAAATATACCAACAGCTAATGGATGGTCATCTCGTTATTTTTCCTGGGTGTAACAATGTTGTGTTCCAGAAAACGACCCTCGACTCTCAGTGGCGGCAGACCAATCGAAGGTGGTGTCGAGGCGAGGAGGAAACGCTACGTTACCGTGCAAGATCCGAATGGACCAATCACTGACACCCAGCCGGAAGATGAGGATCAAATGGACCAAGCTGACGTCAGACTACCTGAAGGAGGTCACCATTACATTTTTTAATCAAAGACTATCTGTGTTTTTAGAGGTTTTGTGACCATGCAATATGTCTAAACATATATTTTTATTTAATATATTATTAGATTAGAAGAATGCTCTGCTGGTTTTCTTGTGGATCAAACGTAATTTAGTGGGACAGTTAGCGTGCAAAATGAGGAAAGTGTTTTTTGACAAGACACCAGGGTGCAAATTTCGTCATATGCCCTGTTCTCCACTGGTTCTCCCAATTTCTCTCCTCGGATCATTGTTTTGTCTGGTCTGTCCCTGCAATGTTGGCCGCATAGCAGGCTCATACATAACTGTATGGTTGTGGTCCGGCATATGAGTTAGCATAAACATTTACGACTTCCTCAGCGTCCAAACTGTCATTGCGATCCATTGTCTTCCTATTGTTTGAATTGACTGCTCTCCCTCGTTACATCACTTCCAGTTTGGCTTTTTCAGATGCAGAAGTAAAATGTTCTCATAAAAATGACCCCAGAAGCCTCAGTAGAGTATTTATAAGTATATATATTAGGGCTGTCAAAATAACGCAGATTAATCCATTCCATATTGAGGTTTGACCCGGAGCCGTTCTAGCACCATTGGACTGTAAAATGAAGGAGGAGACGAGAATGTTCTGCCTGGATCATTGATTGGAACATTTACTTATAAACATCTTCTTCCTAATAGGGTTGGCTACCGAAATCTGGTGCCATTGATATGTCTGCTCTTCTCTCTGATGCTCTGAAACATACAGGCAACACAAACCCCGCTGCATGTGACGCTAGTTAACACTATACTCAACAGCAGCTAACGTTAGCCTACCGCTAGCTAGTTAACACTATACTCGACAGCAGCTAACGTTAGCCTACCGCTAGCTAGTTAACACTATACTCAACAGCAGCTAACGTTAGCCTACCGCTAGCTAGTTAATACTATACTCAACAGCAGCTAATGTTAGCCTGCCGCTAGCTAGTTAACACTATACTCAACAGCAGCTAACGTTAGCCTACCGCTAGCTAGTTAATACTATACTCAACAGCAGCTAACGTTAGCCTACCGCTAGCTAGTTAATACTATACTCAACAGCAGCTAATGTTAGCCTGCCGCTAGCTAGTTAACACTATACTCAACAGCAGCTAACGTTAGCCTATCGGTTCAGGCACCATTAATTATGTATGCGATTAATTTAGATTAATTAATCACAGAGTATGTAATTAATTCGATTACATTTTTTGATCGATTGACAGCCCTAATATATATATATATTCCTACATTATTTGTCTAAACATTGATTTGCTGGGGGCTCTAACCTGCGATTTACTCTTTAACGCCTCGACCATTACCTCGTCTGGTTTAGATATGATATCGCCGCATGGTTTGGAGGACTGGCTGGCATTTTATTACCTCAGAACCAGGCTAAATGTTCCCTTGTTTCCAGTTTTTATGCTAAGCTAAGCTAACTGGCTGCAGGCTGTAGCCTTATATTTCACCAAAAAAAACCCTGATATAAAAGTGGCATCAATCTTCCCATTTAACTCTCCATCAGAAAGCGAACACACATATTTCCAAAATAATCAAAGTTTAAGCTAATATAAAACGATGAAGCATCATCCATTTGCCTCTAAAGCACACGTGTCAAACTCAAGGCCCGCGGGTCAAATCCGGCCCCTCGCAGATTTTGATCCGGCCCGCATATATATTTTGGTTTACAATAAATTTTGGCCCACCTAGTTTTTGTTGCTTTTTCTTCGTTTTTGTTGCTTTTTTCAAAGTTATTGGGCGCTTTCTTCTATGTTGGCTAAGAACATTTTGGCTGACTTTTTTAGGACTTTATGTCGAACAAACTGTGAGTGAGAAGACTATACGAGACATGCAATAATACAGTCAAAGATATTTAACTTGGATTAAATAAAAGCATGTCAATTAACCCGTACATGTCTGGCCCTTGATGTGATTTTCCAGTGTGGCCATTTGTGAAATTGAGTTTGACACCTCTGCTCTAAAGGTTCATCGGTTCTACAATCTTAGATTAAATGTGATAAGAATGAACATACTGACTTCTCTCGTCTTGCTCTAGGTGGATGTTTTTGTTTCCATGGATTATCACAAACGGAGTTACGGCAGTTTCCATGGACGCGTCCACCTGCGAGGCTCCTCTCCGATGGACGCCTCTCTGGTCATCACCGACATCACCCTGGAGGATTATGGGAGATACAAGTGTGAAGTTATTGACGGGCTGGAAGACGGAACAGTGGTGGTGTCACTCGACCTGGAAGGTGAACGAAGTCTTTAAACCCTCTGAGAACGAAAGACGCACCTACTCAAAAAGCAATATTACATCATTTCATTACAGACATATATTTACTATTTTAATCATATATAACCGAAAGGCTTTGGTAAACTCATTTCAAGCACCGAAACAACACATCATAGGTTAAAGGTGCTGTGTGCATGAGCAGTGATTGACACGCAGTTAGACACCCCCCCCCCCTGGCCCTGATTGGTGCATCTGAACAGCTAGACACCCCCCCCTGGACCTGATTGGTGCATCTGAACAGTTAGACACCCCCCCCCCCTGGTCCTGATTGGTGCATCTGAACAGTTAGACACCCCCCTTGGCCCTGATTGGTGCATCTGAACATTTAGATACTCCCCCTGGCCCTGATTGGTGCATCTGAACAGTTAGACACCCCCTGGCCCTGATTGGTGCATCTGAACAGTTAGACACCCCCCCCTGGCCCTGATTGGTGCATCTGAACAGTTAGACACCCCCCCTGGTCCTGATTGGTGCATCTGAACAGCTAGACACCCCCCCTGGACCTGATTGGTGCATCTGAACAGTTAGACACCCCCCTGGCCCTGATTGGTGCATCTGAACAGGGAGCTGTGGATTGTTGTAAATCCCACTACAGGCTGTAGGTGGAGCCAGAGGAGCTGGATTATTTTTTATTACCTGCTTCATGTAGTTCTACTGGAACATAGGGTCAGTTTCAGCAAATATGACAGAAAGGTAGTTTTATAAGTCTTACCTGCTGCACCTTTAAGGTTTGTTTTCAAAAGAGATTTGAGGAATTTCAATAAGCCAACATCAACGTTTCAGCTTTAGCGCCAAATTATCTCTTTACACATTGCTCTAGAAAATATTTGGGCGTCACTATACAGAAAACTGAGTTTGTTCTTAACATTTTGATTTGAAACACACAGGGATCCGTATGCAAATACCCTAAAAAAAAAAAAAAAAAAAGGTGAATTTAAGAAGATGTGTGAAAATGCCCTTAGACCTCAGAGGGTTAAAATGGGAGTCTAAAAATAAAACGTCATTGTACTGTAACTGGCTGCAGTGAGAGTAAGTTTAGCCGCATGAGCGATGACTGCTCGGGGGAAAAGTCAGGAGTGTGTTCTGTAAGCAGAGTGTACATCAGTGTCAGAGCAGCTTCATTATGTTTGAGATATCAGCCATTTTCTGCCTGAGGCCAAAGGTGCTGGCACCAGGCTGACAGAGGAACAGCTGTGCTTACACAGCGAGACCTGCTTTCAGTCATTAGGTTCAATAACATTGAATACAAACCACTGACTGTAAAAAGAATAGACATAGCAGGAGTGACCTCACCCACTGGTTTGTGGACTGACGTTTTGAAGCCGCGAGTTTGCATTTTGGGTAAAGAGAGAGGGCGGAGCTGGGAAGGATGACGCAGCCAAGCCAGTGTCGTTTATGGCTGCAATTGCGCCAAGCTTAACGCTTAAGGGAGAAGTTCAACCCTTCTGAAGTCAGCAATTCAGTGGAATTTACACTCATCTGCATGTACGGCAGTACAGAAAAACGGCAACATTTCCCTTAAGTTACCATCTAATGCTAGATAGCTAGCTTGGCTGGCAGAACGCTAGTCTATATCCTCTTCCAGGATTGTTCCGATGCCGCAGGAAATTCAAGATTTGTGAGGACTATGGTTAACTGCTCCTCAGATCTCTGCAGGGTAAATCCAGACAGCTAGCTAGACTATCTGTCCAATCTGAGTTTTCTGTTGCACGACTAAAACTACTTTTGAATGTAAACATGTTCCACCAAAACAAGTTCCTTCCCGAGACTATTTTGGAGCTGCTCCGTGCGGAGCTTAGCGCCGCCCAAGACGATTGTGATTGGTTTAAAGAAATGCCAATAAACCAGAGCAGGTTTTTCTCCCATCCCAGAATGCTGTGTGGACTAGTCAGGCCCTCCTCAGCAGCGCTGTGGAGGAAGGTCTGGTAAAGCGAGACTAGCAGAACGCTGAACACTTTACTCAGGTAATAAATCAAGTGAGAAGTAGGCTCATTTTCTCATAGACTTCTATAGAAACAGACTTCTTTTTGGAGCCAGTGGAGTCGCCCCCTGCTGGAAATCAGATATAGTGCAGGTTTAAGATGCTTCAGTGTTGCCTTCACGTTTCTGACCTGGAAGCTTCGTCCATTATTTCTACACTCTATGATAGAAATCCCAAAGAATACACCATTGTTGTATCTGCTAACTGCACGTCATCTATCATATCTGCAGGTGTCGTCTTCCCCTACTTCCCTCGCCTGGGTCGCTACAACCTCAACTTCTACGACGCTGAGCGGGCATGTCGGGACCAGGACGCCATCGTGGCCTCCTTTGACCAGCTGTACAGTGCGTGGCGAGGAAACCTGGACTGGTGCAACGCCGGCTGGCTGAGTGACGGCTCGGTCCAGTATCCCATCACCAACCCCAGAGAACCCTGCGGAGGCAAGAACACGGTGCCGGGCGTCCGTAACTACGGACTGAGAGACAAAGAGAAGAACCAATACGACGTGTTCTGCTTCACCTCACACTACAAAGGTAAAGTGTGTGTGTGCGTGCGTGCGTGCTTACCTTTATTTAACCATTTAACCATGGGGCTTCTAAAGACAATAGTCCAATAAAACAGCAGGCTGGGGCGTCAGATCTCTTTTACTGTTGACTGAACAAAGAAAAGACAGTTTTCAAATATTTTTTTACCTTTAGTAAAAGTAACAATACCACAATTTAACAAAAAACATCTCTAAAAAGTTAAAGTCCTTCATTCAGAATTCTACTTACTTTTTTATTCTACTTCTACTACTTATAAAAGTATTATGGGGGGCTGGCTAGCTACAGGAGCATACGGTTTACATTTCATAGTGCGGGGCTGGGCTTCTAATTCACTCAGCCTCGTCTCCAAAGCAACAAATAAACTACATTTATTACTATCTATTATGTATCATTATCACTAAAGGACGCAGAGGAACATTTGACACAGCGAGCAAGAGAGCAGAAGAGCGAGAGAAACGGCTAAGCTAAGTAGCCTAGCTAACAGAGCTAATAGCGTGTAAACAACTGTGAGATTAGCAAGACAGTTTCATAAGACGATATAACTATGAGTGCTTGCTGGTGCAGGTTTAAATGTAAAGCAGGTAATGAGCCACTGTAATGAAGAAAAAAACCAAAATTGACTGTGTTAAGCTAGAGCGGAAATGAGACGATACGCTTACCGTAGCACGTCAGCACGTTCACAGTGGGACAAACGCCTCACCTCCAAAGCAACAAATAAACATTTATAACATATATCATTAGCACTTAAGGAGGCAGAGGACTAGCTAAACATTTGCTAAACAAATGACATTTACCTTTTATTGTTTGATTAATGTGTGTGGATGTGTTTTTAGTAGATGAATTGTCTTTAGTCTTTTAGCACACAAGCTAGTTTTGTTGTGGGACAAGTTGCAACGTTCTCTTCAGCATAGCTTGGAAATATTCAAGTACAAGTACAGTACAAATTCTTTACGTTTTGGCCGACGGTCGCTATAATTTCGTCGATTTTAGACCCTTTTTAGAATCGCCCCTGGTGCTTAGGTTTTCGTACGATATACGAACCCGTGCATGAGAATGCGTTGAATAGACAGTGCAGAAGTTGTTTGTGAGCTTTTATTGCTACCGTTTTTATCACGTTGTCTTTGTGCTTATCTGCCTTTGTGTTTTCGTCCGCGCAGGTCGGTTCTACTACTTGATCCACCCCTCTAAGTTAACCTACGACGAGGCGGTCGGCGCGTGTCAGAAAGACGGCGCTCAGATCGCCAAGGTTGGCCAGATGTACGCAGCCTGGAAGCTGCTGGGCTACGACCGCTGCGACGCTGGCTGGTTGGCCGACGGCAGCGTGCGTTATCCCATCTCCCACCCCCGCCGACGCTGCAGCCCCACGGAGGCCGCCGTGAGGTTCAGCGGCTTCCCCGACAAAAAGCACAAGCTGTACGGAGTGTACTGCTTCAAGGGCCACAACTGAGACACACACACACACACACACACACACACACACACACACACACACACACACACACACACACACACACACACACTCAAACTGTGATGCTTTATTTCATGGAAACCTTAAGACATTACTGTCGACATGTTGCTATGTAATCTGCGACCTGAAACTCTCTGAGGGATAGTTTACACATATTTAAGGTATCTATTATTTAATCAATGCCTTTGAAATGGGGGTGGGTGGGGTTGAGGGTTGGAAGATATCACAGGCATGTCATAATATAAGAAGAAACGACACGTCTGAACTGAGAACAGTTTCACAGCAAAACGACTCGTGGTTTGGACGGATACTTTGGGCACTTATCTTGTTTTGTTCAAGACCTGGAAGAACAGCCACGAAAGAAACACAGCGGGAAGAAAAAAGCTCAAATCCTGTGATGCTTGTCATCAGGCAGGAATACAAGCCTCGCACAACTAAACCGATCTTTGCTGTCCATACTTAACAAGGTGCTACTATCAGTACTTTGTACGCCATCATACCGTTCAGTATTTTACGTTTTTATACAAATGTGTTGGACCAAACATCATCACCAAAAAGAAATAAGGAAAAGGAAAGAAATCCAACATTGTTTATGTTTTTCTAAGTTTGTAGAATGTTATTATCTAGAAATGTACTTCTGTTTATGACTATTTTTTGATATACTGTAGAAATATTATTTTTTGTCTTATTGGCCAAACTATCCCAGTCTCTTCGGTTTACATAAAGCTTTAATCAGAGACTGTAAATATAATGGACGTTTGTAGACTGCCGTTTTGAAGCCTCGCGTTTGGCGTCACCATCTTGGTCTTTTGAAACCGTACGTAACATTTTTTTTAAAAGAGGTTGGAGCTGGGGTGGATGACACGGCTAGAGCCAGTGTTGTTTTCAGTTGCTACGGCGCGGTGCTAAGCTAAATGCTAACGAGGGAAAGTTGACGATCATCAACCCTTCTGAAGCGAGTCATCCAGCGGAGATTTACCGGCGGGGAAACGCAGACCTTTGGGTACTGGCACAGTTTACGGCAGAACAGAAAATCTGTAAACTTTCCCTCAAGTTACCAGCTAACGCTCGAGCAAGCTAAACAGCTTGGTCGGCACACTTTTTTAGGCGAAATGTCCAAATTAAGTGAAAACACTCAGTGAGAGGGTCAAAGTTTAAGGCGAAAACAAGCTGAAGGCTGCTTTAATGTCCACAGTGTTAGCATGGTTAGCATTGCTGAGCCTCTGTCCTCACTGACAGGTCCTAAAGCATCCCCTGCTTTATCGTCTGTTTTTAATTAAATGGGACCATAATTTACCAAATGAACATCATGCTGTGTTGAAGAAGAAGATTGAGAACATAAACTCATTATGAAAATGTTTACCGAGGTAATGAATCAAGTGAGAGGTAGGCTCAATATCATTAGCACTGTTTACTTTTCAGACACGGAGCTTTCGTCCATTATTTTTACAGTTTATGAACGTAACATAACAGTGGAAAGAAAAATACAAAACTCCACGACACTAAAAAAAAATAAATAAATGAATTTTGCACTGAACATGTAGATGAATTTACCTAAAAGAGAAGAGACGAGGCAAACGGTAGTCGGCCCTGTGCAGCAATAGAAAATGCCTGGCATGAATAGAAACAGCACTGTTCTGCATAGTTACTCTTTGTGGCTGTATCTGTCTGTTTGGCTTCATCTTAGACTTCAGAGCATGACTCAGCTTCTACAAGCACAAAGCCGCAGTCAGTGTAGATCTGCACATACTATCTATCTATCTAGCGCCTTGATAAACTGCTATTTTTGATACAAATACTGTAGTTTCTTAAAGTGAACGAGCAGAGGCAGAGGCTAGCACTGTTTGTGACCTCAGCCCTCCGTATGTAAAGGCCCTTACATACCAAGCAGACGGCAAAGAGTGTGTCAACAAAGCCAGACTGGCGTCGCCTCACGTCGCCTGCATCTCGGCCAAAAAGCTGCACTGAGTACAGTGGACGGCCAACTAGCACGTACGCCTGCATGAAAGGAAACAGCTCTCCCTGCCAGCAGGCGACATTAATCTATTCGTCAATCAAAAAGGGAAAACGGAGATACAGATGGTTGTTATGATATGAACAACTAAACTAGCAGCACAGAGCCTACGGCCCCTCGGCTTCACTCCCCCGCCCGAACGGATGACAGCCCGGGAGATGGACAGTCTGGTTAGCAATCTCCCGGGCTGTCATCCTTTCTCTCCAGTGGTGGAAGAAGTATTCAGATCCTTTACTTCAGTAAAAGTACTAATACCACACTGTAAAAATACTCTGTTACAAATAAAAGTCCTGCATTGAAAATGTTACTTAAGTAAAAGTATGTAAGGAAAATGTAGTTAAAGTATTAAAAGTAAAGAAAAATCCTCCCATTTTAGAAACAGCTGTGTGTTTAACGGTCTGATCATCTCAGCTGGACTTGTAGTCGTTATATTGTCGGCTAGTTTACTTTATAATACAAAATCAGATTTATAAACTACATGTGTTTTGTGTACAGGAATCTTAATGTGTAAAGTAACTAGTAACTAAAGCTGGAACAGATGAATGTAGTGGAGTAAAAGTAGAAAGTGACATGAAAAGAAAAGACTCAAGTAAAGTACAAGTACCTCAACATTTGGACTTAAGTACAGAACTGGAGTAAATGTACTTAGTTACATTCCACCGCTGGTTCTCTCGGCAAAGAAGTCTTCCTGCGGTGGAGAGCGGAGCGAAGGGACCGAGCGGGTATCACGGTGTAACGTACGGACTAGGGCTGCACAATTAATTGCAATATTATCAGAATTGCAATATGGACTAGAGCAATATCCAAATCGTGGGGGGGGGGGGGCAAGCTCGTTCAGATATGAGGCTAAAGGAGACTTTTAGCGTCAATAACAAATGCCAAAAGCACATGATCAAGCGTCCGTATTTGACGCGATGGGAGTGAGAATGTATTGATCTTCCTCATATCGTGCAGCCCCAGTCCGGAGTGCTGAGCCTGGCCCTGAGTGAGCATGGTTCTCTTGGCAGCTGCTGGCTCCCTGATTGCTATCTAAGCTCTGCAGAGACTATGAACCGGCCGACCCAGCGGGCCGGCAGCCAACCTGCACCAGCCTGCTGAATGAGACAGAAATACAATACATCCAAAATACCAATAATTCCTGCAGGAAAGGCACTAAGAGCTTCTTCCATGTAAGGGTATCAGAGAGTAAACGGTGCACATTGATCAAGAGTAAGCTCACTGTAAGCAGTCCCAGCTGGCCCTCACGCTGGTTTAGGTCATCTACTTGGGCTTGGTGCAACGTTAGCTTTACTTGGCTCCGTCTTTGACATGCCACTGAACAATCAGCGACACTTATCACTCATGAACTTCTGGACACGCTCATTAAACTGGCTCTCTGTAATGATTAGACACTGTGGGAAATAAAAAGGTGATTTTACAGAACAACAACTGTGAAGTAGAAACACTTACCGAAGAGTCTTCTGTAGGATTGCAAAACTAAAAAATGTGTTCCTTTTAACTTGTGTTATTTTCAGTTATTGTAAACAGTTTCCAAACCATGTTAAGTGTCTGTTTGTTAAAGGGATAGTTTGACATTTTGGGGAGTGCAACCTCGAGGAAAGACGAGGAAGTCGAAGCTCGTAACCCCCCGTAAAACCACGAGGTCATCCCATACGTTCCCAGTCTCCTATGTTCTCTTGATATAAACTAACCTTGTAAGAGATTGGTAAGGGCTATCTTCACAGGTCAGACTGCAAAAAAGCAAAGAGAAATAAACGTTTCAAATGCAGTTTGAATGGTAAAAATCAGTGTAGCCGTTGGGGAGATATCAATGTTTAAGTCAAGAAAACTGTCCCTTTGAAAGGTCTTCTTAAACATATTAAGAAGATATTGAGCTGGTGAACGTGTTGTTTTAACGTTTGTTTGTGTACAGATTAAAGAAACAAGATACAACAAAGTCTTAATTAGTAAAGAAGTTACCGCAGCGAGCGACCAACTAGTTTAGCTTAGCTTACAAACTGGAAACGGGGAAACAGCTAGCTTAGCTCTTTTCAACGGTAACAAAATCCCCAAAAGTGTTAAAGCTCACTAATTGATGTGACTGTTGTACAGATTAAACAAACAAGATATACATGTTAAAAAGTGAGCTTTAGAGGTGCTGGTAGGTGTATTTTTTTAAACTTTGGGCTAGCAGTTTTTTACCTTGCACGGCAGCTCAATTGTCGCGATATGAATGATCTTGAAAATCTTCAATTAAATGCGCTTGTCTGAACCAATCAGCACTCCCCCTGCTTCCAATCTTTAAGCTAAGCTAAGCTCCTGCTGGCTCAAGTTCACTTTTAGCACACGGATATGAGAGCATATTTTACTAAAATGTCAAACTATTCCATAAAAGGATTTAAAGGAAGCCCCAAATGTTGTTGCCTTTTCTTTTGTGTATAATCTGACCAACTGTTAGGAACTGCAGCATTACTAGGAAACCATAGGGACCCAAAGACAAAATGACAATAAAACAGTACATAAACCACGACTCCTCCTGCCTCCCTTCTCTTTCCACAGGGCTTGTTGAGGTTGCCTATTATCCCAAATACATCATGACAACGTATGACCAATCACACTGCAGTTCAGCAAAAATAAAAAGTCAGCAGGCTTCACGCCGGGGTGTAATTGACTTTGGAGAGTGCCAGGTGTAGTTCCTGGGTAATGCAGTAATGTTCCCAAAGGGAGGGGCGCTGCTTGCACTCACAACATGTTTCCGTCACAGAAACACCAAGGCCATTCATGGTGCTGCTTTAAGTTGGGTTCCTAATGGAAATACAGCGTGTTTTGCAAAAAGCACAGCACTGTTTTAGGAGCCGAGTGACGGCATGTTGGTGACGGGTTGGTTTTTATGTTGATTCATATTCACACGCTGGTTCCTAAGAGGCTGTTTCATTGTCATTTACTACAAATACGTAGGGGTTAAAGTGGGTCGGAATGAACTGGAACGGAATACCGGCACCTTCGATTAACAAGTAAATTAATCCATTTGGCAGTTTCATACATTAGCGTTTCCTGTTCTGTTAAAAAATACGCCAAATATCCATTAAATACCAAAAATTTCCAAAAATACCAAACTACGAGGCAGGTTTGAAAGCCCCCCAATGCCTACCGTACACTAGAAGACACCATCTCACATCGAACGTTAAAGGCTGTCATCATATGTAAAGGCTGAGGATCTTACAGGGTCACAAATTGCAAGACCACAACTGGATTTGTTTTAAAAAATCTAACCAGGCTAGCTAGCTACTGCTAGCGTTAGCTGGTAACTTAAGGCAAAGTCTGCAGATTTTCTGTTCTATATTAAAAATACGCCAAATATCCATTACGGTGTTTCCAGTCAGGGTATAATTGGATAATCTGCAATTCATTTGTAATTAGAAAATGAATGTATATGTTTGTTTTTTGTGTCAAAACAAAAAACAGAGAAACCGTTTCTGGTATTAAAATCAAGAAAGCAATCAAAAACAGCCAATTTTTTGTTTTTGGAAAATAGTTTTCCTTTTGGATTGAAGTTCACATGGTTATTTTTTGAACAAAACAACTCTTCTTTAAATTGTACTACAATAACAAAAAAGGGGGGGCGGTGCGCAATCACAGGAAGCTTGTATCATGTGGACCCGCCGACAGTTTTGTTGTCATTACTTAGAATCCTCATGGGGGCGACAGAAACTACACACTATAGCTTTAAAGGTCCTATGAAATGTTTTTTGGATGCTTTTATATAGGCCTTAGTGGTCCCCTAATACTGTATCTGAAGTCTCTTTTATATAGACCTTAGTGGTCCCCTAATACTGTATCTGAAGTCTCTTTTATATAGACCTTAGTGGTCCCCTAATACTGTATCTGAAGTCTCTTTTATATAGACCTTAGTGGTCCCCTAATACTGTATCTGAAGTCTCTTTTATATAGACCTTAGTGGTCCCCTAATACTGTATCTGAAGTCTCTTTTATATAGACCTTAGTGGTCCCCCTAATACTGTATCTGAAGTCTCTTTTATATAGACCTTAGTGGTCCCCTAATACTGTATCTGAAGTCTCTTTTATATAGACCTTAGTGGTCCCCTAATACTGTATCTGAAGTCTCTTTTATATAGGCCTTAGTGGTCCCCTAATACTGTATCTGAAGTCTCTTTTATATAGACCTTAGTGGTCCCCTAATACTGTATCTGAAGTCTCTTTTATATAGACCTTAGTGGTCCCCTAATACTGTATCTGAAGTCTCTTTTATATAGGCCTTAGTGGTCCCCTAATACTGTATCTGAAGTCTCTTTTATATAGACCTTAGTGGTCCCCTAATACTGTATCTGAAGTCTCTTTTATATACTATATATACTTTTTCTCTTTAGCGTTTAGCTTAGTGCGGCACCATAGCAACCATATACAACACTAGCTCTAGCCGTTTGCTGCTTCCTTCCATTTGGTGCTAGAGGGAGAGCACCCATTGGTTGTTGACAATGTTCACATGATTTAGCTTCACTACCAAAACTTAAAGCTATAGTACGTAGTTTCTGTTGCCCCTATGAGGAATTCTACGTAATGACAACAAAACTGTCGGCGCATCCACATGATACAAGCCTTCTGCGATCGCACACCACCCCCACCCCTCCTCCACAGAGTTGCTAGTAGCCAAGGAGGACACAGAGGATTAAAAAAACATGGACTCTTCAGAAGAGGTCATTATCTTCACTCCAGTTTCTGCGCGGGAAGGTCGCCGGACGCCACAATCTTCTGAACATAGTCACACTGAGAGATCCAGAGGGAGCTGTGTGGAGCTGATAGTCTTCATTAGCTTTGTAGCAACTCATTCGGCGACGGCTTGAATGTAACATACATTCATTAATATAGAAAAGCTACGCACTAAAGCTGTAAAACTTAGGATAGTATCAAACACGTTTGATTTTGTCGGAACGTCAAAACGGGAAAAAGACTGGGATTGAGTTTTATGACCTTACACCAAACGATAGAGACGACGGGAGCGCCCCGACTCTAGCAAGACTCTTAGGACTTCATTCCGATATTGGAAAATAGTCTGCGACAGTGGAATCCTTTGAAAAGTAACTTGGTGTAAAGTTGGCATAAGATGTGGTTGGTTGGGTCTTTTAAAAAAATATGGACTTATTTCAGTGGTATAAAATAAAACTACACAAACAGGTTGCGTTATGATAGTTCCTATTATTGCACACACACACACAGAGCTGACAAATTACACTGAAACCAGGATGATGGACATTTTTCTTTTTACAGTAACTTAAACAGAGAAAGAAATGATGATTACATAAAAACAAGAACTTGTGCCACAGATACAGTGAACCCCATGGAGTAGAAAAACATTTAAAAAATGCATATACACACTGACAAAAAATATGTAAAAAGGAAAATGTATGAAGAACATGAAAAGGAGAAAGTAAAATGCACAAGTATCTCATAAAAAATCTTGTTGTCTATGCACATTTTTCACATTCCCTTATTCGTTGGATTAAAAACAGATTCCAGATCTGTAGCAAAAAGCAACATCTATAGTACATTTAGCTCATAACCCAACTCAATGTTTAAAACAATCCAGAGTGTTTTGGTGATGAAGTCGTTGGGTCGAATTTGAGTCACAGCACAACAGAAAGCATCTCGACAAATGCATCGTACTGTCATGAACAGGTTCGTATGATATTGCATGAAAATGTAAGCACAGAAATTCGTATGATATTCTACGAAATGAGGCGACAGCCGGCTGGTCACGTTGTGCCGGCTAAAGCGATAGTTGCTAGTGGAGTTTAGGGGGAAAAAGGTGACTTTGAGCCAACTGCAGAGCACTGCGAGCTGCTGGTCGCGTCAGTTAAGTTACAGCAAAGTTTAGCCGACAAAAAGTGAGCGTGATGCGACGACGAGTGGTGATTGTTCAACGCATTCTCATGAACAGTTCGTATGATTTCGTACGAAAACTTATGCACAACAATTCGTATGATATCCTACGAAATTAGGCGAATGCCGGCCAGTCACGAGACAGTTAAGTTTAGCGGTCTTTACAGCTAAATTTAGCCGAAAAAAAGGTGACTGTAAGCTGGGTACAGAGCACCGTGAAGTGATGGTCATTTCAGCGGACATTACTGTTAAGTTTAGCCGACAGAAAGCGAGCGTCATTCGGCGACGACAGTTAAGTTTAGGCACCAAAACGACTAGTTAAGATTAGAAAAAAGATCGTGGTTTGGATTAAAACACTTCCGAGGAACGAACACCCATTTCCTGGGTGAAAGTCTTGTGTCTGACAGTAATAATTACGTGGAATACATACCAACTACAGTGCTTTACTTTTCATAGCTATATGTACGACTGGTTCATGAGAACAGCCTGACAAATGCTTCAGTACGTGCAGCGAACACACGCGACGGCAGCGTGTACTACGTGATCAGATCTGTAAACAGCAAGGAGTCATCATTAGCCGAATCGCTTCAGTTCCAATGACCTTATTAAACATCACAGTCTAGTCATAGTTTTAAAGTATACAATAAGTTAAATTCATTTGGCTTCATGTAGTATCTATATTATATATCCTATGATTAATGGCACACACATTCATAATAACCCAACCCTGACTCCTACAACGAAACTGCGTTCTCAATTACGTTTTGAAGGAAACATTTTCCAGCACCTGGCGCACGGAAACGGTCGTTGTTTTAAACACGGGTTAACTTGGCGAAATGACACAAAACTACTTGGTTAGGTTTAGAAAAACATGACGGTTTGGGTTAAAACAACTACGTTTGTTACGTAATTTACCTCACTTTCGTAAGTTACGCTAAAGGGACGCATTTCCGACTTTGTACCGTAATAACGTTGGTAGTATGCGTAAATGAACTATGTTAAACTTTCTTGCCAGCGCCCAAATGTCCGTGCTCATCTTCCATCTGAAATGTTGGCTCCTAGGACTGTTGCTCGAACTACAGATTGTACTTCCGCATATGGACACAAAGAGTTTAGAAGCGGATCGAGAGAGAAACTCAGACCGAACTTAGATTAAACTGTAAAACTAGACCGTGTTACTGGCAACTTATCGCCTAAAATGTTTTCAGAAACATATTTTACTGCACTGGTTCGCTGAAATCCGCTGAAATTTGTTGAATTTTGCTGAAATGCGATGAAATGTTTTGAGAAACATGGCGGAAACGTAGGCTGAAAAACTCAGATGAAAGGTTAAACTAGACAGTGTTGATCAAATATAAACATAGAACATATTTTACAGCAGTTTCGCTGAAATGTTTCGAGAAACATGTCAAAACGGAGGCACATAGCACTCTAGGATACTGTAGCAGTAGCTGTTGTTATAGCAACAAAAGAAACTACTACGAAAGCGCCCTAGTCAACTTTTCCTTGTCAAAAAGACGCCAAGTGTGAACATAGCATGCATTGCAATAGCTATAAATGCTGTGATGCTGTCCATTGGAGATTTTTTGCACAAATATCTATGTCGTAGCATCTGTCCCAATCCAAATAAACATGAAATAAAAAAAAAATTGTTTGTAACCAGCCAGCAATATTGATTCTTTGACGTGCTCGCATTAACTCAAGACCCAGCGGGAGCGTTTATTGGTCTGGTGCGGCGCAGTGCTTTCTGGTAGTTTGTACGTTTTTCTACTTTTTAGCGAGAGGGAATATCACAGTTTACTTTCTCTGAACTTGTAGCACCAATTTATGAATGTTTGCACCATCCTACTGCAGAAACAGCCCAATTATATACTTCTTTAAGTACGTTACGTACGTGACGTACGAATCTCCTCTTCATCTCTGTGTGCCTCTCTTTAAATCTCCCTTCTCACAAAACAAAAAAACATTTCTCAGCTAAAATATAGTTTGTACAAAATCTACACGGGAAATGAGCCAGTTAAAATGCTTAATAATAAGCAGCAACAAACCGAAACAGGAAAAACTGGAAAATGTTCAATAATAATAATTTAAAATGATTAATTCATGCTCTTTATAGTCTAACAATATCAGGATCTAAATCCTGAAAACTACTAGGCTAGCTTTTATAAAAAATAAACCACAAATATTTCAGTGAACGCTGTGATTTGGTGCAGAGATTGAGTACCAAACAGTGAAGCCGTTAGGGCGCCAGTCTTTCTGATTGGAGCGTTGTGACTTGATATAAATCAGGCAGCTAACTTTAAGCCCGGTCTGAACCAAACCAGCTGATGGTGTCGCTGCGACTCAGCTGGTCAAGTCTCCAGAGGCTGGTTTTAGAAGGTAAGAGACGTCTCCTGTTTCAACAGCCAATAGAGAAGTCAGCTGGTGGAGTCTCCAGAGGCTGGTTTTTAAAACGTAAGAGACGTCTCCTGTTTCAACAGCCAATAGAGAAGTCAGCTGGTGGAGTCTCCAGAGGCTGGTTTTACGACGTAAGAGACGTCTCCTGTTTCAACAGCCAATAGAGAAGTCAGCTGGTGGAGTCTCCAGAGGCTGGTTTTACGACGTAAGAGACGTCTCCTGTTTCAACAGCCAATAGAGAAGTCAGCTGGTGGAGTCTCCAGAGGCTGGTTTTAGAACGTAAGAGACGTCTCCTGTTTCAACAGCCAATAGAGAAGTCAGCTGGTAAAGTCAGCCATAAACTACAGAAATTAAATGATCCATAATCCATTTTATTTTTATGTTACAAACAGCTGGTCGAAATAGCAGAGTTTTAGACGGAGCCTCAACGACCGCCCGAAAGCACGATAACGTTACTGAAGAGAGAGCGCGCCCAGCGGCGTTAGAACAAAGCTGTGAATCAGAGAAATAAAACATGTTTTCGCCGATTCATCGCTAGAAATGTAACTGTAGCAAGCATCTCAATATTACTAACGTTATCCACATTCATATTTAGACGAAACAAATGATATATCCAGCTACAAAAAGCCTTGAAGTCAGAAGTACAAAGATTCATTGCTATGGAGATGATAACCGTCTCGTCTCATTGGTGTAAACTGGCAGCTTTCAGAACGCTGCAGACCGACTCGTTGCAAGAAGTTACAAGTTTCAACTCGTCTCGTCGTGAATCTTTGGTCTGGGCTTAACAAATGGTTCAGATTCTGTACACTCTAAGAAATAAATACATAAAATAACAGAAAGAAGTTGTGGCAGCTCATTTCCCGGACTTTGTCCCGTAATTAAAAACAGGAATGTTGTGTGTAGCTGCATTAAAAATATAGAACATTTTCTGTTATTTAAAATTCTCTCAAACAAAGCTGCTCAGTTAGTAAGCTTCTGAAATTACATCTGCTTTTTTTTTATGCTTTTTTAAACACTTTGAACACTTTTTTGGGCACTTTTGACTCTCGCTAATCCAAGAACTGGTTAATAATTTACGATAATGGCGTTGTGTTGTGTATAGCTACGTTATCAAGTTCTACGGGCAACTTCTGTTAAAATACACAGACATACAACTGTTAATACACAGATATTTCTTAGAGTGTAGTGTTTTTGGGGACAGTCTTTCTGTTTGGAGCGTCGTAAACTTGATATAAACCAGGCTGCGAACTTTACAAATGAATCTAACGTCTCACTAGTGTTACCGTTCAGATCCTGAAGTGTTTTTTTTTGGGGGGGGGACAATGTACTGGTGAAACACGCCCCTCGTCCTTTAGAGAGCCATTGATAGACAGTTTGATCCTCTCTGTCTACCGATGCCTCTGGACCGGCGTCGCCAGCCCGCTGCGTTTGTCTGCCACTGCTAAGCTAATCTTACAGACCCCCCCGAACCCCCTAAATCAGTGTCTCATCTGATCCCCGTTGTGTGTTGGCGGCTGTTGCCTCTTCTCCCTCTGGAAAGGGTTCCAGAAGCGTTGAAAGAAGTTGTAGCTCTGCTGCTGCTCTTGGTTTTGATTGTGTTTCTGATGACTCGCGGTGTGATGGATGTGATTGCTATGGTGCCCGTTTTGTTGCTCGTTGTTCTGGTTGTTGCGGCGCCGGAGAGCGAGCGACTTGTGGTAGGTCGCGGCTGAGAATACAGATGGAAAAAAATAGCGTTAAAACTGAAAACATTTCTAAAAAAATGGTCCTTGCACACGGAGTCTTTTTAAAATATTTCGCAAAAGAATACAAAACGGAGGCAGTGAATGTGATTTTGTTGCCCTCTCTTTTTTTAAAAAGAGAAAAAGAAACAGGAAATATTGGGTCCATCCAATCCTGAGATTGTTCAGAGAGCAAGGAGATTTCCATCTCCTTATCAAGGAGCTGCGGTATTATCGGTTGCAAAACCATCTCACTCCCATCGCGTCAAAAAACGACGCAAAGGGTCTGTTCTGACCTCTCTGAAGTAAATTAAAGGGTAACTACCGTTTTTCTCAACCTATTTTCTCGTGTTTTTGTGTGTAAGTGATTGATGTGAACAACAATCTTTGACATTGGTCCAGTATTAAGCGAGATCGCTGCAGTCGGCAACGGCGAAACAAGCTACAATGTGAGTTGATAGGACAATTGTCCAGCTTGTATTTACAGTATCTTCACAAAAGGGTTTGTTTTGCCGCTGACAGGCTCAGATTAATATTCTAAGTCAATGATAATCGTGTTTGATAGTCGTGATTTCAATATTGACCAAAATAATCGTGATTACGAAGCCCTAATGTGTACATTTGTACAGACTCAGAGTGCAAGGAGCTTAAATGTTGTACAGCTTTGTGATTGTGAATCAAAGTTCCTCAAACACTCACGGCTTGTGCAGGTGACTTTGGGCGTGTCCCATTGGCTGTTGGCCCGGCAGCGTATCGTGGGGGCGTGTCTCTGGATGAAGCCCTGTTTGCAGTGATAGCGGAGCAGGGTATTGATCTCGTAGTGAGGCTTCACGGCCCCAAACATGCGAGCATCCTTCACCACAGGGGGCTGCCCACATGAGACTGATGGTAGAGAACAGAAAGGGTTCACTGTGAGATGCTAAAACTTACATTCATTGATTTAAATGGCCACCTGGAGGCAGCGAAACAAGCTCTAAACCCAACATTAGTCTCACATTGCCAGACCTTCCTCCACAGCGCTGCGGAGGAAGGTCTGGCGAGTCCACACAGCATTCCTAGATGGGAGAAAAACGTGCTCTGGTTTATTGGCAAACCAATCACAAACGTCTTGGGCGGCGCTAAGCGCCTGACGGAGCCACGGTGCCTCTGCAAAACAGCCTCTGGAAGGAACTTGTTTTGGTGGAACTTGTGTACGTTCAAAGTAGTTTTAGTAGTGCAACAGAAAACTCAGATTGGACAGATAGTCTAGCTAGCTGTCTGGATTTACCCTGCAGAGATCTGAGGAGCAATTAACCATAGTCCTTGTGTCTATATGTGTCCATGTGTGTGTGTCCATGTGTTTCCATGTGTGCGTTTCTGTGTGTCAATGTGTGTCCATGTGTGTGCCCATGTATGTGTCAATGTGTTTCCAAGTGTGTGTCTATGTGTGTGTCCAGGTGTGTCCATGTGTGTGTCTCCATGTGTGTGTCTGTGTGTTTCCAAGTGTGTGTCTATGTATGCGTGTTTCTGTGTGTGTCCATGTGTGTATGTGTCCAAGTGTGTGTCAATGTATGTTTCCAAGTGTGTGTCCAAGTGTGTGTGTCAATGTGTGTGTTCCATGTTTTGGTCCATGTGTGGGTAGCGTACCTGTCCCCTTCTTGCAGGTGAAAGTCAGGTGGTAGTTGCAGGGCACGTCGTTCCACTGGCCGCCCTCGTGCCAGATCATCACCACGCAGTCTTCTCCCGACTGGAAGAAGCTGTCCGGCTGGTTTGGCCTCCAGTGGTCGTATTGCTGTCAGAACACACATTTTCACTGTTTTACTTCATCGTCAAACACCCAATAAACTGCCATAAACACAGAGTTTAGGGATTGCCTAATCGCTACAGGGACAGTCCCGATTGTCCTGTAAATCCAAACTGGGTTGCTACTACATCATATTGAGAAATGTAAGATGATTACTACATGTATCTTGCCACCTGTAAGTAGACATTTAAGGTATTGTACTTGAGTATTTCCATGTTCTGCTACATAATATGTCTACTCCACTACATCTCGGAGGTAAATATTGTAGTTTTTACGGCACTACATTTATCAGACAGCTTTAGTTACTTTTCAGATGACAGTTTTTCATCCTCTTGCTGTCCTAAATCATGATTTTGTGTATCAAAAGGACAATGTGAAAGGTGTCTCTGGTAATGATGAAGCTATCAGCTGAATCTGCAGCTACTTTTCTTTTCAGATGACAGCTTTTCCTCCCCTTCTTGTCCAGTGAAAACCACGTATCTCCAGATGTGTTGATGTTGAATGTTTGTGATAAACTGAAGGAAGTGCTCCTTTATGTGTTAAGAAATTATCCTTCTTCTTAAGCTAAATAAAGTCTTTAAAAAGCCTCTTGGATCAACGTGAAGATGCAACGTCACAAAGCTGAAAACAGGGCTGTCATATTGAGAACTTCATGATGAATTCTACAAATATCCTGCCATGATGAAACCCCCACGTCTCACCCAACATGTGGCTGGATGTAATTCCCAGATAGAGCAGACAGTGGTGCTGCTGGGACAAACCAGCTCCACAGACATGAACAAACCTTTCTGCAGTTTACACGCTGCAGGAAATCCACACATTCACGTTGTTGTAAAACAAGTCCAGAAGAAAATGAACATATGAGACTACACGCTGCACAAAACCTGAGCTCTACTGAACGTCTAAAACTTAGGGTGTGCCTCTCTTCTGAATGATAACACATTACAGCAGCAGAGTCTCTCCAGGATCACGTTTCAGGCCTGGGCTTTGCATAATGCAGCTCACATGCTGCAACAGCTGAGCGTTCCCCGCAGACGCACCAACAATGTGTGTGAGAATATGTCGTTAGGACTTAATAACTCAGATGAGTGCAGCGCTGGATCAGGAGATAAGGCACTGCATCACGACCAGAACACACAAAGTGTTTTATGTTTCTGCTTTATTTCAACTAAACAGCCTAACAAGAGTGAAGGTCCCATGAAATGGAATAAACTCCCTCTTTTAATTTATTTTAAAAGATTTCAAGCCCCTCAATTGTCAAAGGAAAAGTTAAACAGGGGCAACTAAATAACTCTCTCTCTCTCTCTCTCTCTCTATATATATATATATATATATATATATATATAGTTATTAGAAAATAAAATAGCACGATATATTTTGATCAAATACGTACATGGATGTCGATATTGTTGGGTTGACTATTGGTGCTTTCACAAAATATGAACACAATGAAAGTTTTGATAAATAATCACTAATAATGTGGATACAATGACTGTGTGGGTTAAAATAATAGAACAGCTAGAACAGTCTGGTAAGTTTAGAAAGTTACATCACTTTACTGTAATGCAGCCTTTAAAACCAGGATAAGACAACACTAATATCGCGATATCCAAAATGTACGACGACATCTAGCCTCATATATCGATGTTGATATAATATCAATATATTATTGCTCAGCCCTAATATAAATGTCTATGTAAACTGTGAACCATTTGTTTGCACCTTATCTATCTATGATGATGAAAATGTTTATTTCAGTTAACATACATGATAGAAACAATAAATTCCCACAATTTGCACCTACAGCTAAACCGAAAAAGGAATAGGCTGAAGCCAAGGCTTATTTATATATTTGATAAGGCTATCCATCCATCCATCCATCTATTTAACTATCTATCCATCCATCCATATATCTATCTAACTATCCATCCATCCATCCATCCATACATCCATCCGTTCATCCATATATTTAACTATCTATCCATCCATCCATATATCCATATATCCATCCGTTCATCTAACTATCCATCCATCCATATATCTATCTAACTATCCATCCATCCAACTATCCATCCATCCATCTAACCATCCATCCATCCATCCATCCGTTCATCCATATATTTAACTATCTATCCATCCATCCATATATCCATCCATCGCATACATCCATCTATCCATCCATCTATTACATCCATCTATCCATCTATCCATCCATCCATATATATCCATCCATCCATCCATCCATCCATATATCTAACTATCCATCCATCCATACTATCTATTATCCATCTATCCATCCATCCATCCATCTAACTATCTATCCATCCATCCATCCATCATATCTATCTATCCATCCATCCATCCATCCATCCATCCATATCTATCCATCCATCCCGTCATCCATCCATGTATTTATCTATCCATCCATCCATCCATCCATCCATATTATCTATCATCTATCCATCCATCCATCCATCATCCATCTATACTATCCATCCATCATATCCATCTATCTTACATCTATCCATCCATCCATCTATCTATCTATCCATCCATCATCCATCATCTATCCATCTATCTATCATCCATCCATCCATCATCCATCTATCTATCCATCCATCCATATATCCATCTATCATCCATCCATCCATCCATATATCTAACTATCCATCCATCCATCCATCCATATATCTATCTATCCATCCATCCATATATCCATCCATCCATCCATCCATCCATATATCTATCTATCCATCCATCCATATATCTATCTAACTATCCATCCATCCATCCATCCATATATCTAACTATCCATCCATCCGTTCATCCATATATTTAACTATCTATCCATCCATCCATCCATCTATCCATCCATCCATCCGTTCATCCATATATTTAACTATCTATCCATCCATCCATCCATCCATATATCCATCCGTTCATCCATAGATTTAACTATCCATCCATCCATATATCTATCTAACTATCCATCCATCCATATATATATCCATCTAACTATCCATCCATCCATATATCCATCTAACTATCCATCCATCCATATATATATCATCTAACTATCCATCCATCCATATATCTAACTATCCATCCATCCATATATCTAACTATCCATCCATCCATCTAACTATCCATCCATCCATCTAATCTATCCATCCATCAATCCATCCATCTATCTAACTATCCATCCATCCATCCATCCATATATCTATCTATCCATCCATATATCTATCTATCCATCCATCCATCTAACTATCCATCCATCCATCTAACTATCCATCCATCAATCTAACTATCCATCCATCCATCCGTTCATCCATATATTTAACTATCCATCATCCATATATCTAACTATCCATCCATCCATCCATCCATATATCTAACTATCCATCCATCCATCCATCCATATATATATCTATCTATCTATCTATCCATCCATCCATATATCCATCTAACTATCCATCCATCCATATATCCATCTAACTATCCATCCATCCATATATCCATCTAACTATCCATCCATCCATATATCCATCTAACTATCCATCCATCCATATATCTAACTATCCATCCATATATCTAACTATCCATCCATCCATATATCTATCTAACCATCCATCCATATATCTAACTATCCATCCATATATCTAACTATCCATCCATCCATCCATCCATATATCTAACTATCCATCCATCCATCCATATATATATCATCCATCTATCTATCATCCATCCATATATCCATCTATCTATCTATCATCCATCCATATATCCATCTATCTATCTATCATCCATCCATATATCCATCTATATATCTATCATCCATCCATATATCCATCTATATATCTAACTATCCATCCATATATCCATCTATATATCTAACTATCCATCCATATATCCATCTATATATCTAACTATCCATCCATATATCCATCTATATATCTAACTATCCATCCATATATCCATCTATATATCTAACTATCCATCCATATATCCATCCATATATCTAACTATCCATCCATCCATATATATATCATCTAACTATCCATCCATCCATATATCTAACTATCCATCCATCCATCCATCCATATATATATCTATCTATCTATCTATCCATCCATCTATATATCCATCTATCCATCCATCCATATATCTAACTATCCATCCATCCATCCATCTATATATCTAACTATCCATCCATCCATATATCTAACTATCCATCCATCCATCTATATATCTAACTATCCATCCATCCATCTCTATATCTAACTATCCATCCATCCATCTCATATATCTAACTATCCATCCATCCATCTATATATCTAACTATCCATCCATCCATCTATATATCTAACTATCCATCCATCCATCTATATATCTAACCATCCATCCATCCATATATCCATCTAACTATCCATCCATCCATCCATATATCCATCTAACTATCCATCCATCCATATCCATATATCCATCTAACTATCCATCCATCCATATATCTAACTATCCATCCATCCATCCATCCATCCATATATCTATCTAACCATCCATCCATCCATATATCTAACTATCCATCCATATATCTAACTATCCATCCATCCATCCATCCATCTTCAGACCTAATCGTTGTAACTTGATAACACCTGATGTTTTGTAAATTGTCTCACCATCGGCTCGCCATCCGTCCACCTGAAGTCTCTCTCAAACATCTTGTCGTTGAGGCCGAGCCACTGGTAGTCGTTGCCCAGACCTGCAGAGGGAAACACATCACGCTCTCACTTTGAGTCTGTTAGGTTAACTCAGAATGCAGCCAGCAAACAGAGCTAACACTTGGATTATCACTATGCTAAGGTCTGGAGAGTACTGTGGAGAGACAGAGTGTGATAGAAAGAGAGAGAGAATAGGAGAGGTGAATAACCAAGTCAACATAATCGAGGGTAAACAAACGAGAGAGCAGAAATTAGAGGAAAACGTTCCGGCTGAATGGCACGAGTCCATTTCATCTCCCCAATGAAGTGAGAGACAGTTTACATGTTGCCCAACTCAGCTTTGCTTGTTTATGGAAACTTTCTGTTTATTAAAGGACTTTATTTTATCTTACTAACACTCATTATTGGATTACAGCACAGGTATGCGTGGCTTCTTTCCAAACAGGGAGTTTTCTTAAAAAGTGCACGACCGGCCTATAAAACAGCAGCAATGCTTTTACAGGCCAAGTTGCTTCAAAGAGTTTATTTTATCAATGAAAGGTCAACAAAGTGGTGAACCGGCCAACAGACCGGCATTAAGCCACGTTGCAAGCACGGCTAAAAACAGGAACAGTCGTTTCAAATGCGGCTGTTCTTTTGCTTCATCTGCTGATGCATTGGATGAGTTAAACAGTTAACGCTGATGTCAGAGGACCCACAAAGGACCCACAATTCCTAGCAGAGCCGCTGACACCAGTGGCTATGTTTACATGCACATAATATTCTGTTTTTGGCCCTTATTCCGAAAAAGATGGTGTTTCGACTAAGTTGTTTACATGGCTAATGAAAGTGAATATTCCACTAATATTCCTGTTTACGTGCAGCCGTGCAAAATAGGATTTTTTTCAAAGTTTTCCAGCGTTGCCGAACACAGCGTCCCTCTTTCATTCCTTCAACCAGCTTCTTGAAGAGGTCGGCTCATATCCAAGTCTTTGATCATGTTTAACAGTAGCTGCGTTTCTCCTTCTTTTCTTTTGGCCGTGCATCTCTACCACAGCCCTGCAAACTGTTGGCTGGTTGGTTTGGGTCCAGTAACCATAGCAACGCACAGAGCTGACCATAACCAAGGGGGTAAGCCTCTCTCCACAACGCCATTTTGTTGCTATCAAGCAATCACCTCCCGTTAGCATCCCATTGACTGCCATTCATTTTGACGTCTCTTTGACAGAGAATAACTTCACATCTGAAGTGTTTAAAGACTCTATTTGTCTGTTGTTTATTTCTAAAGAAACACGACAATGTATAAAAGGCTCCATTACCTTGTAGCTCACGTTATGGCTCCGTAGCAGACGTTTTTATAACAACAGGCTAACGATTGTGTCATAACCACGAGACTTCCTGTACCGTATAGTACAGGAGAAGCTCTCAGGCAGTTTGGACTTCCATCAGCTGTTTAAGTGTAATGACTAATGTTAACTATCATTTTAGTGATCAATAATGAGCCTGTGTCTATGTTATCTCCTTACATATACCTACGCTCTCCGTCTCTGCTAGATTGGGAATGATTGAGATTTCTCTTGGCACAGCTACCAGAAGACTTCCAACTTTCAGACTGTTGCTCACGTCACATCTACGTCTTCAAGCTCAGTTGGAGGCTGCTCAGTAACGCTCAGCCATCACCGGGAAAGAGCTTCTAATGTCCTTCACTGGTCTCCGTCCAGAGACACGGGATCTGTTGGTCCATATTTTACTGTCTATGTCCGTAAGCCGTAAACAGGCAAGAGGACGTAAACTGTCACAAACTGCAGTAAACAACCTGATTGAGACGCAGCGTCTGAATGCGCTGTATACATGACCTAATGCTTCTAAAACCTGAAAAATACCGACGTGTCTCATTAGAAATATCCAAATGGAATATGCCGTTTACATGACCTGTATCAAATTCAGAATATTGTCTTATTCGTAATATTTGTGTGCATGTAAACTGCCAAAATGGCAACAAGCGTGGTTAAAATGCCACATCATGGACTTACGATTGACGAAGAGTTGCTCCTCCTGCGACAGGATGCTGGCCAGGTGGGCGCCGTGCATCCGACACTCCCTCTCTGCAGCGTCCCACGTCCGGCGGTGTGTGAAGTACTTGTAGCAGTGAGACTGAAACTTCTGCCAACCGAATCCACAGACCTCAGTGTCTGCAAGGAGGCAGAAAATGTTCAGTGTCAAAGAACTTATTTATTATAACTTAAATATTGTTGATTATAAAAAGAAAGAGAGAGAGAGAGAGAGAGAGAGAGAGAGACAGAGGGAGAGAGAGAGAGAGAGAGAGAGAGAGAGAGAGAGAGACAGAGGGAGAGAGAGAGACAGAGAAAGAGAGAGAGAGAGAGCGAGAGAGAGCGAGACGGACAGAGAGGGAGGGAGAGAGAGAGAGTTGAGGTCCAGCTGGGGGGATAAAGGCCTCTCACTGACTTAGTTATGAAGCCATGATATAATCAGCTCTGTGCTTTGTTAGCCTCAGTAAACAATGGCTGTTTTGTGTCAGTGGCTTCAGAATATTAAGTGTGCCAATGAAACCGTGATGGAAAGTTGCTGTCGAGGCTTCGGGGTATTAACTATCGTCGACCTGCCTCATCTTTACTAACTGGGCTGTGCAGCCACCTGGAGGGTCAGGTGAGGCCTCCAGAGCTTTCATTCACGACTCTGCTTCTGGCAGTTTCAAAGTACTCGGTACTCAGAGTCAGCCGAGGACGGAGAGCCAGCCTAAACCAGTCGTGCAATGTAACGAGGTACATGTACTCAAGAGCTGTACTTACAGTAAGTCAAAATGTTGAGGTACTTGTACTTTAATTACTCGAGAAGACAACAAAAATTGTCAAAAATAACCTTGACACATACGACGTAAATTACACCTGTACTCAGTCCAAATGTTGAGGTACTTGTACTTTACTTGAGTCTTTTCTTTTCATGCCACTTTCTACTTCTACTCCGCTACATTTCAGAGAGAAATATTGGACTTTTTACTCCACTACATTTATCTGTTCCAGCTTTAGTTACTAGTTACTTTACACATTAAGATTATTGCACACAGAACACATGTAGTTTATAAATCTGATGTTGTATTATGAAGTAAACTAGCCGTCAATATAACGGCTACAAGTCCAGCTGAGATGATCAGACCGTTAAACACACAGCTGGTTGATCCTTTACTCTTTCTACAATGAGGATTGTTCTGATTTTAGTACTTTTACTTTTAACTACATTTTCCTGATGATACCTATAGACCTTAACTTAACATAGACATAACATTATCAATACAGGACTGTTACTGTGAATACTTCCTTCCCCACTGGCCTAATCACAGAACATGAAGGAGAAGTTGACTAAGTCTGAGGCAGTATTTAACCCTGATTCAATGCCACACAGCTGCAAAAGCTTTCTGGCAAAAATAATAGAGCAATTATCTGGTTTTTCTCTCCATCTTTCCACTGGCAGAAAGCTACGAGAGGACAGCTGTGTCCGTCTCCGGCTGCATGTAGGACTGGCAAAACAAACAAGCGATAATAACGAGTTAACGCAAATTCTGTTTTTTTTTTTGCTAATTATTGCTATTCTGTGATTTATGCCTTGGGTTGCTCCGTAGTTTAGGGGAAACCAAGAATGCAGCAGTGATGTCGTAGATAGCTAGCAGAAAGCTCAGATTTGTGGGTGTGTTTTGAGGCAGTGTGAAAGTCCCGTAGAGGAAACGGGGAACATAACTGCCTCTATCGCTGCCACAAGAACGTTCTAAAGTGCTCATATTATGCTTTTTGGCTTTTTGCTCTTCCCTTTATTGTGTTATATATCTTTTTTGTGCACGTTATAGGTTTACAAAGTGAAAAAGCCCAAAGTCCACCCCAAAGGGACTTACCATCTCCAACAGAAAACACTGTTCACAAACTGCTCCAAACAGCTCTACTGTAGTCCAGCCTTTACTTCAGAGACAAACGTGGTCACTTTGGAACACGTTATAATGCTCGCCTAGCTGCTAGCATGGCACGCCCTCATACTCTGCTTCTGACTGGCTAGTAGTCCTTACCTAGGTACTGTCAGGGCCCTCATACTCTGCTTCTGACTGGCTAGTAGTCCTTACCTAGCTACTGTCAGGGCCCGCCCTCATACTCTGCTTCTGACTGGCTAGTAGTCCTTACCTAGGTACTGTCAGGGCACGCCCTCATACTCTGCTTCTGACTGGCTAGTAGTCCTTACCTAGCTACTGTCAGGGCACGCCCTCATACTCTACTTCTGACTGGCTAGTAGTCCTTACCTAGGTACTGTCAGGGCACGCCCTCATACTCTGCTTCTGACTGGCTAGTAGTCCTTACCTAGGCACTGTCAGGGCACGCCCTCATACTCTGCTTCTGACTGGCTAGCAGTACTTACCTAGGGTACTGTCAGGGCACGCCCTCATACTCTGCTTCTGACTGGCTAGTAGTCCTTACCTAGCTACTGTCAGGGCACGCCCTCATACTCTGCTTCTGACTGGCTAGTAGTCCTTACCTAGGTACTGTCAGGGCACGCCCCTCATACTCTGCTTCTGACTGGCTAGTAGTCCTTACCTAGGTACTGTCAGGGCACGCCCTCATACTCTGCTTCTGACTGGCTAGAAGTCCTTACCTAGGTACTGTCAGGGCACGCCCTCATACTCTGCTTCTGACTGGCTAGTAGTCCTTACCTAGCTACTGAGCATGTGCGACTCCTAACAAAGATGGAACAGAAGTGAGATGTCTCACTCTGTAGCTAAAACAGAGAGCTCAACACACAGGGTGAAAAGAGGAGCTGCAGCAATGTGCAGTACAACAAATATATGGTGTTTTCTGAAAATGAAACCATGTAAACCCCCTGATATAACCTCTAAATACAATTATGAACCTGAAAATGAGCATAATATGAGCACTTTAAAACACCAAACACAAGCACCGGGAGTTTGTGTAATAGCTGAATGTTTCCTCAGTCCCTCCCGCCTCTTTTCTTTCTCTCTTTTTCCGGGAAATGAAGCTGCCTTCAAGTGCGCTTTGACAGGACGTCACAGAAATGGCCGTTTCAGTGACAACCCGACACAGAACTTTAGTTAAAAATTGACATCTTCATTATGTTGAAGACAGTAATACATCCTGCAGACATGGATGCACATGGAAACACCCTCCACTCTGGGAGTCTAGGGGATTTCCATTTTCTTTTCACTCCACCTTCAGCCAAGAGTTGACAATGAACCAGAAGTAAAACACAGCACAACAAAGACATTTTGAGACAGATTTTACCTATTTATTGACATCGAGAGATTGTGGCCGACCCCTCCCACCCCGGACACAAACTCTTTGAGCCACTCCCCTCTGGCAGGAGGCTGAGGTCCATCAGGACCAGAACCTCACGTCACAAGAACAGCTTTTTCCCTCCGCCACTAGTCTTATTAACAAGGCCCTGGAACCATCCTGACTCTCCACCTTCATGCCACTGTTCTCTCTCTGCTGTAATGCTCTTTATTTTTTATTTATATCTTTATTTATTCTTTATTTTTAACTTAATATATACTATGTACATATAATTATACTTATATTGTTTAATATTCCATCTAAAGAATGTGTGACGTGCACCAACAACACCAAAACTAATTCCTTGTACGTGTTAAAAAACGTACTTGGCAATAAAACCCTTTCTGATTCTGAATCTGAGTCATCTTTCAAAAAGATTAGTCAGCAAATAATGACGGTTTGATGTAGGAAAAAAATGTCTGGCAAACCGGAGTATTCTTACATCGTGGGTGTGAGTACTTCTTCCACCGGTTGTTACGGAGAAATAAAATATGTTTATCTGTAAAAACTACACATTTAGTAGTCCTCTGAATAGATATAAATACATAAATGCGTACAAGTATGTAAAATGCATAAAGCTTGCTTCCCTCTTGGATTTATAATTGTGTGTTTACCCCTTTATGGTCTCCCCAAAAGTTTAAGAAATAAATTAAATAAAAGTTCACTGAGAAAACAATTCCAACAAAGCTTTAACAATTCATTGTTTACTGCTTTAGAAATAATACCCTGACTATTAAGTCTGTTAGTAAAAGCAACAGAACGGACGCTAAATCAGCCATTAGTTCAGTGTTACGACTTGGAAAAATAACGACCAAACCATGCCGTAAAAAAGAAAGAATGTGACCTTATCATTTCACTTCTTATAACATCTCCATTAGTTGCTGAGTAATGGCAGGAATATTGGACTAGAAGCTGGAGTTAATCTGCAGAGGAGCCGACGCCCAGCGCTGGAAGACAGCTGAGCACTAAAGACAGTCATGACTCACGGCTACTCGCTGGATTCCCCTGCGCGTGACCACGCAAGTTAATACATTTATTAACTTGGGGCTTGTTTTTTTTGTAGCTTTGGCCATCAGATGTGCGACAAATGGTGGCCGGGTTAGCTCAGTTGGTAGAGCAGGCGCACACGTATAGAGGTTTACTCCTCGACGCAGCGGTCGCGGGTACGACTCCGACCTGCTTCCCTTTGCTGCATGTCATTCCCCCCTTCTCTCTCCCCTTTCACGTCTTCATCTGTCCTATCAAAATAAAGGTCTAAAATGCCCCCAAAATGACCAGCAGTCATGGCTGGAGGGAAACCTATCTGGAAGAGAAACCGAAGGCAAACCTGTCCGTGGTAAGCATCCGGGTTACGACAGGTCTTTTGAGAAGTGGATGTCGTTAGTGATGAGGGCGCGTGGTGTGTGACGGTGATTTAACCCGGTCCCTTGCAGGTGTGCATGAGAGTGCGGCAGAAAAACTAGTAGTAGTACTGAAACTCCGAGCCACACACGCTGGAGAAACACACAAAGAGAAAGACGTTGTTCTTGTTCTCCCACAACTAGGGCTGCACGATATGAGGAAAATTATTTTGACACATGCGATTGCGATATGATTCACGATATTGTAGGGAATGATCATTTGTGTATCATTATTCTCATTTTCATTGAAACATATAAACATTTAAAATGATTATAGTGTGATTTTTGCGAGGATCTGTACCAAACTAAGAGGTTGAAACGAAGAGATTTGGATATTGCACTAGTCCAAATTGCGATTTCGATAGAATTGCGAATGATTGTGCAGCCCTACCCACAATACACCTTTTAAAACCTGAACTAACACACAGAGAGCGGGGCTAGCCCGGTCCCGACGACAGCCGAGAGGACGCTGGAGGCGGACTCGCAGCAGCTGTCGCTCTCGAGGGCCGAGACACCGAGGCCAGCAGCCACCTTTCGACCTTTCGACCGTGAACTGAAGCAGTGTCTGGGGGAGTCAGGTAACACAGCCCAAAACCCTCTAGACGTAGCAAAGACATACGCTCATCCAGGCAACTACTACAGCAAATAGGCCACAAGCTTAGGCATTTGAAAGAGAAGAATATGCTGGCTAAGTTAAATATGGTAATCAGGAATATAGTAGTAGGCAACTGCGTGTGATTACTCGGTGCAGCTGACCTTGTTCACAGAGCTCTCCAGAGTAGCTGGGCAGGCAGAGACAGGTGAAGGAGCCGACTCCGTCCAGACAGGTGGCTCCGTTCAGACAGGGGTTAGACTGGCACTCATCCACATCTGCACACACACACACACACACACAGACACACACACACAGACAGACACACAGACACACACACCTGTCAGTACGGGGTCAATGTGGTTTGTTTGATGAAGACGACATAGCTCTGCGAGAGTGTGTGTGTGTGTGTGTGTGTGTGTGTGTGTGTGTGTGTGTGTGTGTACCTGTTTCACAGTGCTGCCCGGTGTATCCAGGTGCACAGAAGCAGATATTTTGGGCGTTTCTTTTGAAGCAGGAGCCTCCGTTCTGACACACACTACTCGTGCATGGCAGTAAATCTACACAAATGGACCAAAGCAAGTAGTATCATGAATCGTTAGCAGTTCTCTAATGTAAAGAAGCGCAGTAATAATAAGCAACATCAACTAAAGAGGGTTCGGCTTAGTGCAGAAAAATTGAGGACGACTCAAACACTTGACAAACACATGATCTGACTTACAGAGAGAAAAAGTACGTCCTCTTCCGGTGGACCACCATGGGAGCTTATTTCATAAAGAAAATGTACTGTAGTGACAATTTAGTCTGTTGTTGTTAGTTTATACATTTAAAAGATCATTTTGCAAGTGAAGAAAAGTCTCAGGTTGTAGTACTACTACCACTAAGTTTTGTGTGAATCCGCTCGGTGAACAACATCTCTTGTCTCGCACAATATACGTCGCGAGGTGTGTGTTTTGTGTGTGTGTGTTTGTGTTTTATCCAGCGTCTTTTTATCAGCTGGAAGGAGAAAGAAGGAGCCAGACATCCACTGCCCGTGTGAGTAACGTTACATCTCGGTACCAAACACACAGACATCGTAGCTTCAGAGAGACGTCACTTAGTCACTTTGAAGTGTGTAGTCTTTCTAATTATGTACTTTTACCATCTTATACTTAGTTTTACCACAAACTGAGACTTTCTTCACTTGCAAAATTAACTTTTAAATCAACAGACTGTACTGTAGTGTAATTCATGGCTCAATTCAAACGGGAGCTAATCATTAGTTGTCTCTCCCCGTTCCCTACGGGACAGATATTTTCAAAATAAGGTCCCATGGTGGACACAGGAAGGGGCGGGACTTTGCCTCTCTATCGGCAACATTTCAGCCAGGTAGGCGGGAAGTAAACCAGTAATCTATTGTCATGTTTACAGAGTTAAAGCTCAGGAACGTTCACGTACCTGCGACATTCACAGTGCTCGCCTCCACAGAATAAGCCGAGAACGTGTCGCTCTCCGGTTGCTCTGTGGAGAGGGTTTCGTCTGGCGTCTGAGGCAGCGACTCCTGCAGAGGAGGCGCCACCTCTTTGTCATAGTTCACAAACTCTTCCTCCGGTAGGGGCGTGGCAGCGGGGTCAGGGATCAGAACCCACTGCGGGACGGAGTGGGTGTTGAGGTCGAAAGTGTACAATGGCAAAGTAGTGGAAAGCATCGGCCGGCTTACGTACTGTGGGGAGCTTGAGGTGGACTGCTCAGTCTGTTCTCCATGAAGCTCTGCGATAAGAGCGGGATCTTTCTTATCTGTGGCAGAAAAGGGATATTTTGGTGTGCTACGTTCTGAGATTTTGTCTGTGGTGAGCGTGGTTTGGTGTCCAAAAGCCACAGCTGACACATCTGGTAAAACAGTAACAGTGACCTCTCTGGGATGGCCAACCAGAGTGCCCTGATCCCCAGAAACCTCCCCCTGTTCGGACAGCTGCTCTGCACCCGAGTCTGCATCTGTGACCGCGTCAACCGCCGGTAAAACTAGAGGCACTTCTGTGTCTTTTGTACTCGCCAAAGTCTGAGGCCGCTGGGTGTGACGGGTGGAATAAACTGGCGTTAGCGTAGTGGTTAACCCGGGCGTCTCTGCCGGGCCTTGTCCTGATCCCGAAGCTTCGTCTTCCCCAGAGGCAGACGCTTCGAAGTCTTCCGTCTGCGCGGTGGTTTCCTGGGACTGTGTGTCGGGAATGACAGTTGGAAGCTCCGTCACGCCGATTTCTGTCTCGTCAGTCACAACGCCGCCTGACTGGCCGCCTGCACCCGGCGTGGACGAAGCGCCGTCCGCAGAGCCCTCCTGCTGCACAGCGCCGGCCTTGTCGTCAGCGCCGCGGCTCGCAGAGCCTTCCATGTCCTCGTAGGTTGAGACGCCGGGGGAAACAGAGTCTGATGGGGACGAGACAGGGAGTACATAAGGGGTCGTTGTTGCCGTCTGATCACCTGGTTCTTGAGATTTGACTGCCTCTAAGGTAGTAAAGACATTAACGGCCAGGTCTGTTACTACGTCCGGGTTCATGTCTGTAGGATGGGGGACTTTGTCACTTGTCTCCTCTGTGGGTGTCTCTCTTTTTGGTGTCTCCTCTGTGGGTGTCTCTCTTTTTGGTGTCTCCTCTGTGGGTGTCTCGGTGTGGATTTCTATGGCATTGTAGTCAAAGGGAGTCGCGCTCTCCTTCGCCGTCTCGTCTTCCTTTTTTTCCAACTCATCTACCCGAACAGGTGTGGCCGTCTCAAACTGATCTCCTCGAGCTTCCTCCGGCAGCTCCGACTCAAATGTCACCTTAATGGATCAGAAAAGTAGGTTTATTACTGTATAACTTGGGTCTTACTTTTGTAGGCTTGGACTTCATTCTTATCTGTTAATTTAAAGACAAAAAATATTATATGACAACTTTTCTCCCCCCCCCCAACGACATCTAACCTAAAACTAAATTTAAAAGTATGATTTGCAAAAACCACGAAGGACCAAAATAAGAAGACCTATTTTAAACCGTGATTATCTGTTATTTAAATACTTTTCTGTTTGGACGGTACCTCGTGTTTCCCATTGACGAAAGCTGACAGTTGGAGGCAGGTTGATGGGAGAAACCTCGAGGGAATCGACGTCTCCGCTGCCCTGGACCGCCTCGCTGCTCATCTGTGACAGGTCAGTGACCTGAGGGAAGCGGGGCAGGGTGCCGCCGAGCCCGGTCATCCGCGGCTGGTTCAAGATGTCCAGGATGTGGTCAACTAGAGAAAGAGAGGACACGGATAGAAGAGATGCCGGGTCAAAGTAAAACAGATGCAGACAGTAAAGCAAAAGGGATTCATTTCTTTAGTTTATTTCTCCATTAATGCACCTTTCTTTCGGCGCTAGGTGGCTTCTGTCAAACAATGCATGCTTGTGTCTCTTTGTTGAGACTTTGTGGTACACATGGAAGCTATATCGTGGAAACTGGGAGCGAGTCAACATGTGCAAAACAAAGACCTGAGTTTAGCCATCGTGTGTGAGGACGAAACAGAAGCGTACGCTGTGAGCGGATGATGTGCCCCTTTGCGACCTAAACAAATCTAACTAGTTAACCTGCGTAAGCTGCAACAAGTCCAAAAAAGCCTCGCTGTGACTCGGAACCCGATACAGCATGAAATGAGATTTCATTAAACACTCAGTGCTTCAATTTTCCTAATTTCCTCGAGACACAGTGGAAACAGTGAGTCGCTGGGCCTCACACAAACCGGCGGAGGCTCTATGTGATGATAGATTACCGTTGCAACAGAATACGCCTTCAACGTTGCAATAATAAACACAGCTCCTGGAAGATGGCACCGCTTGGCTGAGGGGTAACACACACACGAGAGCTGTAATTTGATTGAGTGGCCCCTCGCTCACATTTAGGTGACCCCAGTTACGAGGCCTCCCTCATGCTTTATTATTACTCTTTCCTTCATCGAGAATGTTATTGGTAGGTTGTTGATTACCACGGATGTAGTCTGGATCAACCGGAATACATTTCCAGGAAGAAAAAAAAAAAAACAGGCTTTATTCCTCTCCTCCCGCCATCTGTGTGTTGTCGTTCTTTTCGGGAAACAACAACTTTCGAGGTAGCGAGCTCCACGCTGAAAATGTGAATTTAGAAGAACATTTGGATCGTGCAACAAGGCAGGTCTGCTCGGTTCTTTCAGGGAATGACTGTAAAGATTTACAAAGAATATGTTTAGGTATAAAGTAACAAAAGATAGCCGGTGCAACACAGATGTCTTCTTACTTGATGGTTTTATTACTTAAGTTGCAAAACAGTGACTAACGTTTCGATGTAGAGTTACATCTTCATCAGGACTCTACAACAAGTAAGAAGACATCTGTGTTGCACCGGCTATCTTTTGTTACTTTATACCGTTTTTGTCCCGCCTTGGTTGCACCGGATTGTTGTGGTCTGCAGAAGTGCAGAGAACTTTCTCTTTTTATCTGAATATGTTGAGGTCATTTCCTCTCTAACTGGGAGGTTTTGGGACTGATTGGTGGGATTGCTGTGGACGAAGTCCACACGGAGATACACTGGTAAGAGCCAATGATCAGCTCATTTAAATATCTCACGTTACTGTATTGTGTCAACAGTTAACTTCATTTAATATTGGATGTGGCGGGGTTTTTTGCAGGGTGCAAATGTTCCACCAGAACAAGCTCCTTCCTGAGACTATTTAGCAGAGCCACTATTTAGCGCCACCCAAGACGACTGTGATGGGAGCGTGCCTATGTTCACAAAAAACAACTCAGAAATCCCACTGACAGCGCTGTGGATGTCGGGGAATATTAACAAAAATATAATTAAAAACAAATAATAGATGAGACTCCGTGCTAGCAGTCGCTTTCTATCAAAAGATTAGGAGCTAAAACAGACGAATGTGGGGAAAGAAAGACAGCTGAGATTCTTAAAGAAGTTGTTCGTTCAACAATTTGGGCAGGTCCCGAGAGAAAAGACATTTGTGGTTGTTGTCGGCTGTTTCTGCAGATATTTAGACCTGAGAGTTGAACACAAAGCTCTTTAGAGGAGGCTAATCACTCCATCAGTGTGTCTGTGAGAAAAAGAAAGAAAGGTCAAGTGAAAGAGTAATGTTCTAATATATTTGACTATTCATGAGGCAGCTTTTCCCACTAGAGACGTTGTGATGTGTTTACAATATGCTAAGCTACAAAAATTGGCCCGGCAGAAATGGCTGACTTCATAACTTTCCACATCTGGCAAACAATCATGCAATCTCTCTGCAAACTCTGTGTGTGTGTGTGTGTGTGAGAGAATACGTCTTCATACAAAATACAAAAAGGTAACAAACCCTTGTTTCCTATGTAGACAACAAACAGCACTAAATCAGCCGCAGCAGATTACTGTAAAGTCCCTGACAACACAACGTAACAAACACGAGGTTACTCTGAAAGATCAATCTTCTCTTGTGAAAGATCGAACAGTTTCACGTGAACTGTGAGGAAGTTGGGTCCCAAATCACAAAAGGCTTGCGAAAGGTGCAGGGGGCGGAAATATGAATATGAGTTATAGTTCAGTGGATTTAAAAGACGTCAAACTGAAGACTGGTGTGAAACACTGCCGTCTTTCTACAGTTATCACACTCTGGAGATCTGTCTGTAAATGGTGTTTGGTTTTTAAGCCCCCAACGTTGTCTTCCAGGCAGCGCTGCCTGGAAGGCACTAGGATAAGGCAATGTTTAGGGTTAGGGTTAAGGTGCCTTGAAGACGATGTGCCTTGAAGTCGACGTTGGGGGCTTAAAACACCATCGAGCTCTGTAAATCCCTCTGTGTTTATCTTCTGCCGTTATGATCAGTGTGATGTCATGAAAATTGAAATATCTAATGTACTTAGGGTGCTTTCACACCTATAGTTGGGTGGACTGCACTTTGTCAAATGCACCAAACACTGTAAACACACGTTTTCTGGTTCTGCATCCATGTTTGTAATATTTTAGAAGAAGACGGTTAATGAGCAGCTGACAGATAGCGAGTGACAGAGAGAGAGAGAGAGAGAGAGAGAGAGAGAGAGAGAGATGATGATGTCACACAGACTGATGATGTCACACAGACGGCCAGCGATGTGTGCTCACAACAGCTTGTGGATCTGAAAGTTATCGTTCACTTTGAGACTCAGAAATTCCCACAAAAGCAGAGTGTTTCATATTCAGGCCTGTGAAACAGGTAGTTGTAAAAAAGTTAATCATGGTGTTTGCTTGATTTGCTTAATTTCTATGATGGCTATGGGACTTTTTTGCTGACTTTTGTAGGTTTCATGTCGACAAATATGTTCATAACAAAATACCTGGTCCAACTTGGTTCCATTAGTCGTCACGCCCAAACTCACCTGCTTGATTTTGTTCGTGCACATTAACGATGATGAGATGGAAAGGCGGTTTGGCTGAAGATTGACCATCTACAGGAACGGCCAGTGATTGGTCGAGGTCAAACGTTGATGTAGTTCCAGGGATGACATCCTCTTTGAAAACAACCGCCGTTTGTTGGCCCACGTCTCCGCTCCCAGCTGGCAGGCCTGGCTCTGGGGTGTGGATCTCTGGATTGATCCCTTGAAGCTGCGACGGTCTCGATGTGGTTTCCGTCCCCGGTGCAGGGGTGGCGCGTTCGGGGGCGATCTCTAGAACCAGTGACGGCGTCGAAGTTTTCACCCCCAGCTCCGACTCAGTGGTGGATCCAAGAAGCCAACTTGGTCTTGATGTGGTTTCCGCCCAAACCTGCAGAGCCGGATTAAATGGAGAGATTACACCGGGCATACTCATAGACTGGGCATAATCCATTTTTCAGGGCCCCCCTCCAAATGGATTCTTTGTTATTTTGGTGAATTAACATGATTACTACTGCCACATGATTATTATGGTAACGTATTAATGAGGTATGTTAATGCATCTAATTTAGGCTTATTTGAAGGGCCTGAGAGAAACTTGTGTAAAGCCATTTTTCTTTATTTGGCTTTGATACCACGAAAGCATCCCAGGAAAGTGGTAGTAAACATTATGGCTAGCTAACATACTTAACTAAAACACATTTTCCTGCAAATGGAGTGAACGTTTCTTTAATAACTTAACTGTAATTCTTATTAAAGGTGCTCTAAGCGATGTCTTATTAGCAATTTTTTAGGCTACAACATTTTTTGTCACATACAGCAAACATCTCCTCACTATCTGCTAGCTGCCTGTCCCCTGAACACACTGTAAAAAACATCTCCTCACTATCTGCTAGCTGCCTGTCCCCTGAACACACTGTAAAAAACATCTCCTCACTATCTACTAGCTGCCTGTCCCCTGAACACACTGTAAAAAAACATCTCCTCACTATCTGCTAGCTGCCTGTCCCCTGAACACACTGTAAAAAACATCTCCTCACTATCTACTAGCTGCCTGTCCCCTGAACACACTGTAAAAAACATCTCCTCACAACATCACTATTATCATTTTAGAATTATTTTTAAAACTATAAACAATATATTTTTACTTTTCCCTTTTACTGGGCTCCCTAGGTGCAAATATGCCCCTAGGCACATGCCTAAAATGCCTCTGCCTCGGTCCGGGGCCTGCACACCTGTGTCTGTGTCGAGTCACTCGAGCCGTCATCGCTGCTGCCTCCCTCCCCGCTGCTCTCACCCCGGCCCGACCCCGCCTGGCCTCCCTCGTCTCCCCCGTGGGAGATGTCGAGGCGTGGTGCCTGAGAGTGTGGAGTGGGCAAGGGAGGGAGCTCCATGGGGAGCAAAATGTCTCCTCTAACTGGCACCGACTCTACATTGGCTGAGTTAAAATCCTGAACATCGTAGTCGTCGGATATGGAGGTGGGGGTCCCAGAGGCTGTGGTGTAAGGGGAAGTGTGTTGGTCTGTATGCGGGCCCTCTGTTGGTGAATATGGGACAGGATCTGGGGTTCTCGTTTGAATTTCAGCCGGGGTCGTCGGTGGACTCGTCGTAGTTGGCTCTGGAAGTTTAGCTGCAAGTGAGGGAAACAGAAAAGAAGATTCAATACTTTATTGCCATGTCAACACAGTTAAATGGAATTTGTCTTGGTGCCAATCAGGTTCAAAAAAGGCAATACATACACAGGAACATACAGTACATAAAGACCATCACATAGACAATCATTCAAACCAGTCAAAAGCTGTAAGACCTTGTGCTATTGCAACTTCCCATAAACTGTCTTGTGCAGCCCATAAAGTGCATTTGAATAAGGTGCATTTAGTCCAGGTTTACTCTGCAAGGTGCCTGAGCATTAAGGAGCCTAATAGTAGCAGGGTAGGTACTGTTACTGAGCATTATGGAGCCTAATAGTAGCAGGGTAGGTACTGTTACTGAGCATTAAGGAGCCTAATAGTAGCAGGGTAGGTACTGTTACTGAGCATTATGGAGCCTAATAGTAGCAGGGTAGGTACTGTTACTGAGCATTATGGAGCCTAATAGTAGCAGGGTAGGTACTGTTACTGAGCATTATGGAGCCTAATAGCAGCAGGGCAGGTACCGTTACTGAGCATTATGGAGCCTAATAGTAGCAGGGTAGGTACTGTTACCGAGCATTAGGGTAGCCTAATAGCAGCAGGGCAGGCACCGTTACCGAGCATTATGGAGCCCTAATAGTAGCAGGGCAGGCACTGTTACCGAGCATTATGGAGCCCTAATAGAGGCGGGCAGGCACCGTTACTGAGCATTAAGGAGCCCAATAGCAGCAGGGCAGGTACTGTTACCGAGCATTATGGAGCCTAATAGCAGCAGGGCAGGTACTGTTACTGAGCATTAAGGAGCCTAATAGTAGCAGGGCAGGTACTGTTACTGAGCATTATGGAGCCTAATAGCAGCAGGGCAGGTACTGTTACTGAGCATTAAGGAGCCTAATAGTAGCAGGGTAGGTACTGTTACTGAGCATTATGGAGCCTAATAGTAGCAGGGTAGGTACTGTTACTGAGCATTATGGAGCCTAATAGTAGCAGGGTAGGTACTGTTACTGAGCATTATGGAGCCTAATAGTAGCAGGGTAGGTACTGTTACTGAGCATTATGGAGCCTAATAGTAGCAGGGTAGGTACTGTTACTGAGCATTATGGAGCCTAATAGAGGCGGGGTAAGTACGTAAGTAAGAGAGGGGGGTTTTAAAACAACAAGTCCTCCAAACCATACGATAATATCGGTCCTTAATTCATAGCCTCAACACAAACTGCAGGAGGGTTACATAGGTCATAGCGGTGACTCATATCTAAACCAGAGAACGTAACGGCCGTGGTTTTAACCCTTGTGTTGTCTTCCATTGGACCGTGCACTTGTCAAAACTGAAAATCAACACTTTTTCTGACATTTTTGTCTCTCTTTTCAAAGTTTTTGGTGCTTCACTACCATCAACACCAACTTATTACTGGTTTTACACTTATTTTTGGAATTCATGGTCAATCAACCTAATTTATAGGAAATTATACCTAATTTTTTAGTTAAAAAAGCAGCAATTATGTATGATTGAGACTAATATTGAAGAAAGGACAATCACAGAAGGGTGTATGTCAACGTTCAGTCGCGGTCAGTTTCGGCACATTTCATTTTCATTTTTTCAAATGCTAGAAAATTGAATAAAACAGCCTAAAATTCAATGAAAGTAGAGATCCGATCCTTTGTTCTACAGTATTTGTGAAGCGCGTTGTATGGAATCATCCATGTTTTTGGGTAATAAAAATTAGGTAGTTAAAAAGAAACCCATATTTCTTATATAAACATCAAGAAAACGGATCAAATTTGAACCAAAGACAACACCATGCACCAAAACTACTTAGTTACGTTGAGAAAAAGATGGTGGTTTGGGTTAAAATCAGACATTACTTCACTTTCGGTGACGCTGAACGTGACACAGAACGTGCAGTAGCTCAGTTTGTTCATTATCATTATTATAATTATCTCACTGTTTACTTATATTTTCAAACAGGACTCAGACTCCCGGCTTCCTGGGTGAAAGTCCTGTGTTGGGTTGACCCATCCACCACCCCCCCAAACCTACCTCTAAATTTAGAAATGTGCTCATTTGTTCATGGGAATTGTAGTATTTAGACCAACCCTCCCAGAAAACTCAGGACTTCTCAGAATATACTGTATGTTAAGATTTGAACTGATCGTAACGTTAGCTTTATAGTGTCATTAAAGTGTCCAGGATATTCTTATATTTATATCAATTTAGGATACAATCAAAATAAAAGATTACATTGCTCAATTCTAATGACTTTAATGGACGTCACCTCTTCTCTGTTGAAGCAAATCATGTTATTTCCGTCCTTTATACCTGCTGAACATCACTTCATCCAACACATATGTCGCTGAGGTTTCTTTCCATGTGGTCAGTTTATATTTTCTTAAATATCTGTGAATGCCACACCAACGAGCTCAAATGGTTTTTGCCAAAAACAACATTAAGTAATGTTTATAAATCATGTTAAAAATAATAATGGCTGCCTAAAAAGGTAAAAAATCAGCTTCAAGACATGTGGTATGCTTTGGAAAATGCTCCACAGTGATATAAAGTATACTTAATTTCTCATCAGTCTGAGTCTGGATCCAGTCGAGCCAACATCAGTTCTATCCGAGACAAAATGTTTACAGAATGATTCAACATCGTCGTGACTCATTAAAAAAAGAAAACTGTACTATCTGGAAAATGCTGACCCTGCAGATGTCAGACTGCCGTTAGCTTACACATGGCTTTAAAAGGAAATGCAGCAGCTTTGATTCTTCAAACATGAAGTCACCTGTCAGAAATACAACAGGGCAGGAGACTGCTGTACCAATGGTGTCAGAACTAATGAAGGCCTGGATGTGGCACGAAAAGTCTTACAAGTCCTCCAAACAATACGATGATACTGGTCATTGATCCACAGGAGAGTTTCACGAATTAGCGCCCCCTAGTGGTGGCAGGACATTCAACCTCATATCTAGTCTCATGTTGCCAGACCTTCCTCCACAACGCTGCGAGGGAAGGTCTGGCTAGTCCACACAGCACTCCAGGATGGGAGAAAAACGTGCTCTGGTTTATTGGCATTTCTTTAAACCAATCACAATCGTCTTGGGGCGGGGCTAAGCTCCGGACGGAGCCACGGTGCCTCTGCTAAATAGTCTCAGGAAGGAACTTGTTTTGGTGGAACATGTGGACGTTCAAAAGTAGTTTTAGTCGTGCAACAGAAAACTCAGATTGGACAGATAGTCTAGCTAGCTGTCTGGATTTACCCTGCAGAGATCTGAGGAGCAGTTAACCACAGTCCTCACAAATCCAGGTTAGAACGCCAACACAGAGACAGAGGAAGGGGACGGACATCCGGCCGAAATGAGGGACATCTGGCGGAATTTCCGGCAGCACCGGAGCAATCCCGGAAATGAAACGTCGTGGAATTAGACTACCTCATATCTAAACCAGAAAAGGTAACGGTCGCTGTTTTAAACATGTCGTTAACACAGTGAAACGGTGGGAGTTTGGTTACGTTTAGAAGAAGATAGTGGTTTGGACTTCACTCCCCGGTTTCCCCAAGGTTAACTAACGCACGTGGCGCTTTTAAATGCAAAGGAAGCGTAAACCCCGTTCTCCCGGGTGAAAGTCCTGTCATTGTTTGACCCATTCACCAGTCTTGTCACCTTCCTTCCTGCTTTGAAATTGGTCCAGTATTTAGTGTCTTCGTGTAGCGACTTTGCGTCTATTCACGTCTGACTTTGTATGGAATCGCTCCGCCGAATTTCGGTGAACCGCCTTGGTGTGAACGCGCCATTATACTTCCTCACCTTACTTCCTGCTTTGCTCCCGTCATAACTACTACGACCACCAGAGGGCGCCACCATTAGAGACCTAAATATAGGTCGTAATTCAGTCCCTCCAGAAAAACACAATTATGCATTGCATGCATATATATATATATATATATATATATATATATATATATATATATATATATATATATATATATATATATTTATTACATTTACATTTTTTAAGAAAACGTGCCGTATAATCAAGGATATCTGCCCGCATCAATCACAAAATAACTCCACATTTTTCTATGTGTGTTCTGGTAAATTGCTGCTTGAACTAACAACGTGTGGGGGCGTTTTTCGGGGGGACAGTCACAATAAACTACTTTCTATTCTCAAAGACTGAATCCATTTTTCGTTTCCAAACACACATTATTTACAATTCTGAACAGACCAGAAGGCTTTTGTTGTGAAAGACCTCTTCTGAGATGCTCACAAAAGATTTATATCTCATTATAATGGAACACATACCATATGAGAAGAGACAGGAAACAGGAGTCCTAAACACACACACAATGCTCTCCTTTGTGTAGGTCTGAGTGCTCAGTTCACATAGTTGGTGTCTTGGGAGTAAGCAGCCGGCTTTAAACGTCACTGACGTAATGCTTTAATGAACGTTATGTAATGACTCCCCTCCATCCCGCTGTGCCGG